>NW_026585689.1:23104019-23199611 GCF_907164565.1 Psammomys obesus
TTTTTTTTTTTTCAGCAGCATACTCATACTCACAACTTTACGTTCTGGGAGGCAATCAAGGACAATTGTGATAGCATATATTTTGGAGGAGTCTCTCAGACCACCTTGACAAAGTTTGAAAGGACGTGTTCCCAGGTAGCCTATGGCACTTGCACAGGGGTAGTATTATCATCACACATGATGTAGACACACACACACACATATGCACAAACGCCACACACAATTAAAACTATCCTAAACAAATAGAACATATCCTAAATATGGAAAAGTTCCATCTTTGACGTTGTTTTCAGCAAGCGACTGTTAATAATCTATGTGCCTTCTCCCATGCTACATGGTCAAATAGTTTATAAAAATAAACATTATTACAGACTATTTGCACTTTTTGGCTCTTTTAAAAAATCATCACAAAGGTTTGTGTGTGTGTGTGTGTGTGTGTGTGTGTGTGTGTGATAGTTTTGTATGCAATGACAAGCACTATTACACAATTCTTCCTGATCAATGTGAGGATACATGCTGTGATAGTTATATAATACTTCCTCATCTCTGGGTGGATACATGCAGCACAATGCAATTAGCACTTCAATTCTTTTTATAGTGAGGTATTAGAATAAATGGCTCTATGAATATTTATGTAAATATTGTGTGAATATGTATTTTCTTTTCTTTTGAGTAAATATCTAATACCAGACATTATTTGTAGCACAATAAATGGCTTTAGTGCATTATAATTCTGTGGCAACAATTATTACATTGTGGTAATTACTGAGCTTCTCATATTAACAGTTACTATCACTGAGGCTAATCATCATTTATATTGGTGCTATCAAAAACTGTGTTTTGTTAGCTATGTCAATTTGTTTGACTAGTAAGAAAACACAAATGGGGGAAGGGGGAGTCCAAATAGCGGAGACCAGTGCTCACCATATCCAAGGGGCACAGGATCCCAAACTCCAAAATTGGTGAGTGAAGGGGCAGCTGAAGCCAGAATATCAACACTGAGGCTTCTTGTGTGAGAGGTGACAATCCATGAACTGGGACAGTTTGGACCCAGGTCACCCATGGAAGTCTCTGGGGCTGGTGAGTGGCAAATATTCAACCCCCTAAACTTCCCCTTGCAACAATTATGGGCCTCCCTGCTTGGCAGAGGCAATAGTGGTTGCCCGAAGCAGGAACCTCTTATTCCCGTGGTAACGAAGAGTCAGAGGCAGTGTCAGTAAGGGCCTCCCAGGTCTATTGCTGTAGCAGGGCATTGGCTAGCCATAGCAGGAGCCTCCAAGTTCAGTGACTGAGAAGGCAAAGGCAGGTGCCCCAAGTGCACATCTCCCTGCTCTGTAGGCAAATAGTGGACACCACTGAGCTGACGGATCTTCTGCAATCTCATTTGTCCCTGATGGCCCAAATCTCAAAGTAGAGAATGAGGGGGGTGATCAGCTGTGCTTTCTGATTAGGCCTACAAGTGAGTGAGGGTACCTTCAAGTTAGTGCATGCAGAGCCCCAGATTCAGGGTCCCTCTATACTTAGAGCCAGACATCAGATCCCTCCCACCCACACCCCCACTGTGGGCAACATAGGGATCCTTGAGAATGCGACAGCATTCTCAACATTAAAGCCTCTGTTCTGTGGATTTACCAGTGGAGTCCAGGCCAACAATTCCTGGAGCAGAGACAGATCTGAATACAAGGAGGACAGTATGGCAGGCTTGCAGGCTACTGAGGTATTCAGGGCACTTTTGCATGCATATTGCACCTGTGAACAGTGCCAGTACCCTCTCCTATGCTTAAGCTCCACCCTTCCAGGCATCTACACACACTGGCATCCTGTCCTTCAAGGCACACTTCCAAGTACACTCTGCACTTTCACACAGGCACCTGCAACTTTACTCTCTTAGCTACAGCTGAAACACTAACATCCACTCTTGAAACAGGGGACCTCTCTCCTCTTTCAGAAGCATGTTCCAGACACCTGAGACAGACAGACCTAGTCTGAATTACAGACTCCAGGAAAAACAGGAAAGGTTACAGACAAGCAGATAGCTAGAGATCCACTTAAGAACACATCCAAGAAAAATGAGGACATCATGGCTTCACCAGCAACCCCCAAAATCAATGGATATGCTAATTCATTTGAAATACAGGAAAATTATCTCAAATCTATGATTATCCAGTTATTAGAGGCACAAAAAGAAGAAACTAACAAAGCTCCCAAAGAAATACAGGTAAATACAACCAAACAAAAAGAGGCACAAGTAGAATAATATAGATAGGAAATGAACAAAAAATAGAAGCCATCATGGAAAGACAGGAATCAACATTCAAACAATGAAGGAAATGACACAAGACATGAAAACAGAAGTAAAATCAATAAAGAAAACACAAACAGAGAAAACACTGCAGCTGGAGAACTTAGAGAAATGATCAGAAACCACAAAGGTAAGCATCACCAACATAATACAAGACATGGAAGAAAGAATCTCAGGGGCTGAAGATACACTTTCAGAAACTGATCTATCTCTCAAAAAAAAAAGTAAAATCAGTAAAGTTCTGAACACGAAACAGCCAAGAAATCAAGGGCGCCATGAAAAGATAAAATGTAATAACAATATGAATAGATGAAAAAGAAGATTCCAGGCTCTAAGGTCCCAGAAAATATTTTTAAGAAAAATCATAGAAAAAAAAAATTTCCCAACTTAAAGAAAGAGATGTCCATTAACATACAAGAAGCCTACAGAAAAACAAGTAGACTAGAGCAGAAAAGAAATTCCTCTCATCACACAATAGTCAAAAGACTAAATCTACAGAACAAAGAAAAAATTATTAAAAGCAGAAGGAAAAAAAAGGACAATTAACATATAAAGAATCACACCAGACTTCTCAACAGAAACTATGAAAGCCAGAAGGGCCTGGGCAGATGTCAAGAAGACTTTAAGGAACCACCGATGCCAACCCAGACTACTATACCCAGCATAGCTTTCAATGAACATAAATGCAATAAATAAAATATTTCATGACAAAGGCAAACTTCAACAATAGCTACACAGCAACACAGCCCTACAGAAGATACTAGAAGGAAAATCCCAATCCAATGAAAGAAACTACACCCAAGAAAACATGGGATGTAGATAATTTCACAACAACAACAAAAAGAAAAGAAAACAAGCATAGAAACACAGTAACACCACCAACTCCACAACAAAAGGAACTAACATTCATTGGTCACTATTATCTATCGATATCAACGGACTCATCTCTCCAATAAAATATACAGACTAACAGAATGGTTACAGAAACAGGTTATAACATTCTGCTGCATCCAAAAAACACACCTCTGAAACAAAAATAAACACTACCTCAGAGTAAAAGGTTGGAAAAATGTTTTTCAAAGAAATGAACCCAGAAAACAAACTGGAGTAGCTATCCTAATAACTAAAATAATAGACTTTCAAACAAAATTAATCAATAAAGATGAGGAGGAGCATTTCATTCTCATCTATGCTCCAAACACAAGAGCACCTGCATTTGTAAATTAAATATTTTTAAATCTTAACTCACACATTGATCCCAACACCTTAATAGTGAGAGATTTCAACACTCCACTCTCATCAAGGAACAGATAATCTAGAGAGAAGCTAAACAGGTAAGTAATAACACTTCAGTGGTCCTAAATCAAATGGACTTAATAAATGTCTACAGAACTTTTCACCCAAACACAAAAGAGTATACCTTCTTTACAACATCTCAGGAAACCTTCTCAAAAGATGACCATATAGTTGGTCACAAAGCAAGTGTCAATAGGTACAAGAAAATAAAAATAATCCATTGTATCATATCAGACTGCCCTGGCCTAAAACTAGACCTCAAAAACAGAAATATCAAAAAGTCTGCATGCACATGGAAACTAAACAACTCTCTACTCCATGACAGCGTGGTCAGGGAAGAAATGAAAAAAAAAAAAAAAGATATTAGAGCCTTCTAAAATTCAATGAAAATTAAGTCACAAATTACCAAATTTATGGGACACAATGAAAACAGTGCTAAGAGGAATGTTCATAGAAATAAGTGCCTCCAGAAAGAAGTTGGAGATATGTCATACAAGCAACTTTCTGGGACACATAAAAGCACTAGGAAAGAAAAAGAAAAGCAGACACACACAAGAAGAGTAGACAATTGGAAATAATCAAACTGAGAGCTGTAATCAGTGAATTGGCATCAAAGAAAACAATTCAAAGAATCAATGAAACCAAGAGCTGGTTCTTTGAGAAAATCAACATGATAGACAAACCCTTAGGCAAACTAACTAAAAGGCAGAGAGAAACTGTCCAAATAAGCAAAATCAGAAATGAAAAGGGGGGCATGACAACCATCACTGAGGAAATCCAAACAATTATTAGGTCTTACTACAAAAGCCTACATGACAAAAAAACTTGAAAATCTAAATGAAATGGACAATTTTCTTGATAGATTCCATTTACCAAAATTATATCAAGATCAGGTAAATAGATTAAATAATCCTATATCCCCAAAGGAAATAGAAGTGGTCATCAAATGTCTTACTTACCAGGACTGGATGGTTTCAGTGCAGAATTTTACCAGACCTCCAAAGAAGAGCTAACTGCAACTCTCTTTAAACTATTCCACAAAACTATAATAGAAGGAATATTACCAAACTAATTCTATGAAGCCAAAATCACCTTGATACTAAAAACACACAAAGACCGCCCCAAAAAGAGAACTTCTGACCTATCTCTCCTGTGAACTCTGATGCAAAAATACTCAATAAAATACTTACAAACAAAATCCAAGAACACAAAGAAGATATCATTTATCATGACCAAGAAAGCTTCATCCCAGGAATGCAGGGATGGTTCAATATACAGAAAATCCATCAGTGTAATCCACCATATTAACAAACTGAAGGAGGAAAATCTCATGGTAATCTTCTTAGATGCCAAAAAAACATTTGATAAAATCCAACACCCATTTATGTTTAAACCCTTGGAGAGATCAGGGATACAAGGCACATACCTAAACAGAATAAAGACAGTCTATAGCAAACCTATAGCCAACATCAAACTAAACAGAAACTTAAATCAATCCCACTGAAATCAGGGACAAGGCAAGGCTGCCACTCTCTCCATATCGCTTCAACATAGTAATTGAAGTCCTATCTATAACAATAAGACAACTAAAGGAGATCAAGGGGACAAAAATCAGAAAGGAAGAAGTCAAAGTATCACTACTTGCAGATGATATGATAGTATACCTGAGTGACTCCAAAAATTCGACCAGAGAACTCCTTCAGCTGATAAACACCTTCAGCAACATGGTGAGATACAAAATTAACTCAAAAAAATCAGTAGTCCTCCTGTATAGAAAAGACAAAAGGGCTGAGAAAGAAATTAGGGAAACTATACCCTTCACTATAGCCACTAATAACATAAAGTACCTTGGTGTAACTTTAACAAAGCAAGTGAAAGACCTGTTTGAAAACAAACAAACAAGAAACAACAACAAAAAAAAACAAAAAAAACAACAACAAAAAGCCTTCAAGTCTCTTAAGAAAGAAATTGAAGAAGATACAGAAATCAGGAAGATCTACCATATTCATGGATTGGTAAGATTAACATAAAAAATGGCCACCCTGCTAAAAGCAATCTATAGATTAAATGCAACTCCCATCAAAATACCAACACAATTCTTTGCAGAACTTGAAAGAACAATTCTCAACTTCATATGGAAAAACAAAAGACCCCGAATTGCAAAAACAATCTGTACAACAACAGACTGTCCGGAGATATCTCTATCCCTGATCTCAAGATGTATTACAGAGCAACACAAGGTACTGGTATAGAAACAGAATGGTGGATCAATGGAATCTAATTGAAGATCTAGATATAAAATTACACACCTAATGATACTTGACTTTTGACAAAGAAGCCAAAACCATACAATGTAGAAAAGATAGCATCTTCAACAAGTGACGCTAGTCTAACTGGATGTCTATATGTAGAATAATACAAATAGATTCATATTTATTACCCTGCACAAAACTAAAGTCAAAGTGGATCAAATACCTCAATTTAAAACCAGACACACTAAATCAGTTAGAAAAAAAGTGGGGAAGACCCTTGAATTCATTGGCATAAGACACAACTTCCTAAACAGAACACCAAGAGCACAGACTCTAAGGTCAACAATCAATAAATAGGAGCTCATGAAACTGAAAAGCTTCTGTAAAGCAAAGGACACTGTCATCAGAACAGAACGACAGCCTCCAAATTGGGAAAGGATCTTCACCAACCCTACATCCCACAAAGGGCTAATATCCAGAATATAGAATTCAAGAAGTTAAACAGCAAGAAATCAAGTTAAACCAATTTAAAAATGGGGTACAGAACTAAACAGAATTCTCAATAAAGGAATATTGAATGGCAGAAAATCACTTAAAGAAATGTTCAAAATCCTTAGCTATCAGGGAAATGCAAATGAAAACAACCCTGGGATTTTACCTTACACCCATCAGAATGGCTAAGATCAAAAACTCAAGTGACAATACATGCTGGAAAGGGTGTGGAGAAAGGGGAACCCTCCTCCATTGCTGGTTGGAATGTAAACTGTACAACACTTTGAAAAATCAATCTAGCGTTTCTCAGACAATTAGAAATAGGGCTATGTCAAGATCCAGCTATACCACTCCTAGGTATATACCAAAATTATGTTCATGTGTACAACAAGGACATTTTCTCAACAGTGTTCATAGCAGTTTTTTGTTTATTTGTTTGTTTGTTTGTTTGTTTGTTTTTTGTAATAGCCAGAATCTGGAAACAACCCAGATATCCCTCAATGGAGGAATGGATACAGAAATTATGGTACATTTACACAATGGAATACTACTCAGCAATTAAAAATAAGGAAATCATGAAATTTGCAGGCAAATGATAGAAACTAGAAAATTTCATCTTGAGTGATGTATCCCAGAAGCAGAAAGACACACCTGGTGTATACTCACTTATAAGTAGATATTAGACATATAATATAGGATAAACACACTAAAATCTGTACAGCTAAAGAAATTAAGCAAGGAGGAGGACCCTGGGTAAAATGATCAATCCTCACTCAGAAAAGCAAACAGGAAGAACATCAGAAGAAGAACAAAACAGGAAACAGGACAGGAGCCTCCCACAGGGAGCCAGTGAAGGATTTTCTCAGCAGGGTATCAAAGCAGAAACTAAGACTCAAAGACAAACTTTGGGCAGAGTGCAGAAAGTCTTGTGAAAGAAGGGGAGATGAAGTAAGTGGGGTGGAGAGGAGCTCCACAAGGAGAGCAGCAAAAACAAAGGAACTGGGCAAAGGAGTCTTTTCTGAGACTGATACTCCAGAGAAGGACCATGCATGGAGATAAACCAGAACCCCTGCACAGATGTAGCCCACGGCAGCTCAGTATCCAAGTGGGTACCCTAGTAAGGGGAACAGGGACTGTCTCTGACATGAACTCAGTAGCTGGCTCTTTGATCACCAACTCCTGAGGTGGAAAGGCAGCCTTAACAGGCCACAGAGGAAGACAATGCAGCCAATCCTGATAAGACCTTATAGATTAGGGTCAGAAGGAAGGGGAAGAGGACCTCCCCTTTCAGTGGACTTGGGGAGCAGCATGGGAGGAGATGAAGGAGAGATAATGAAATTAGGAGGGGTGAGGGAGTGGGCTACAATTAGGATACAAAGTATATAAACTATAATTAATTAAAAATAAATAAATTTTAATAATTAAAAAATAGTATCTTTAGTTTTAGCACATCTGTATTTTAATTTTGTGCTGTTTACTCTGTCTTTTGAAAATAATTTCTGGGGGACGGCCAAGATGGTGGCGCCGGGAGAACACCATGTCTGAGAAGCAGGACAACACACTGTGCAGCGACCAGGAGACTGAACTCTGGGCCCTAAAACAACAGCTATCGTGTTGCCCAGGTGCGGGGAGGCTCCCACGGCATGGGAATTGATCAGGTCTACTCTCGGCTGCCCAGCCAGAACCCGGAAGAGAACCCGGCTAACTCAGGCTTTGGGTCTCATGGCTGGTGCCGCAAGCCTGCTTGTCCCGATCACTTCCCCTATGAAAGCCAGAAGGGCCTGGACAGAAATCATACAGTCCATAAGGGACCACAGATTCCAACCCAGACTACTATACCCAGCAAAACTTTCAATCAACGTACACGGAGAATCCAAAATATTCCAAGACAAAACCAAATTTAAACAATATCTACATAGTAACCCAGCTCTACAGAAGTTACTAGAAGGGAAACTCCAAACCAAAGAAAACAACTACATCGAAGGAAACAGAGGAAATAAATAACTACACAACAAAAAAACAAAAAAATACAAGGAATGAAACTCAGTGACACCACCAACCCCACATCTAAAGTAAGTAACAATTGTTGGTCACTAGTTTCTATCAACATCAACGGACTCCAGTCCCCAATTAAAAGACACGGACTAACAGAATGGTTGTGGAAACAGGATCCATCATTCTGTTGCATCCAAGAAACACACCTATGCAACAAAGATAAACACTACCTCAGAGTAAAGGGCTGGAAAAATGTCTTTCAAGCAAATGGTTCCAGAAAACAAGCAGGAGTAGCCATCCTAATATCTAATAAAATAGACTTTCAACCCAAGTTAATCAAAAAAGATAAGGATGGCCACTATATTCTCATCAAAGGAAAAATCCACCAAGAGGACATCACAATTTTGAATATCTATGCCCCAAATACAAGAGTACCTACATTTGTAAATGAAACAATATTAAAGCTTAAATCACACATTGATCCTAAAACCCTAATAGTGGGAGACTTCAACACTCCACTCTCACCAAGGGACAGATCAACTAGACAGAAAACAAATAGGGAAATAAAAACACTTACAGAGACCCTAAATCAAATGGACCTAATAGACGTCTACAGTTCTTTTCATCCAAACTCAAAAGAGTATACCTTCTTTTCTGCACTGTATGGAACCTTCTCCAAAATAGACCATATAGTTGGTCATAAAGCAAGCCTCGACAGATACAAAAAGTTTGAAATAATCCCTTGTATTCTATCGGACCACCATGGACTTAAGCTGGACATCAACAACAATAGAAATAACAAACAGCCTACACGCACATGGAAACTGAATAACTTGTTACTCAATGACAGCTGGGTTAAGGAAGAAATAAAGAAAGAAATTAAAGACTTCCTAGAATTCAATGAAAATGAAGGCACAACATACCCAAATTTATGGGACACATTGAAAGCAGTGCTCAGGGAAAAATTTATAGCACTAAGTGCCTGCAAGAAGAAATTGTAACATCACATACAAACAACTTAATGGCCCAACTGAAAACCCTAGAAAAAAAAGAAGCAGATACACCCAAGAGGAGCAGTCGGCTGGAAATAATCAAACTCAGGGCTGAAATCAATCAACTAGAAACAAATAAAACTATTCAAAGAATCAATGAAACAAAAAGCTGGTTCTTTGAGAAAATCAACAAGATAAACAAACCCTTAGCCAAACTAATTAAAAAGCAGAGAGAATCTATCCAAATCAACAAAATCAGAGCTGAAAAGGGTGACATAACTACAGACACTGAGGAAATTCAAACAATCATTAGGTTATACTACAAAAGCTTATATGCCAGAAAATTTGAAAACCTAAAAGAAATGGACAATTTTCTTGATAGGGACTATAAATATACAGTATCATTTCCCTGTTCCCTTCAAATGTGCTGTAGAAATGTGGTACAGTGTGCAATGAATGAGAAGTGAAATACTGAGATTTGGTTCAGGCCTTAGGGTCTTTTCTTTTTTTTTAATTTTTATTTTTTTAATATTAGTTACAGTTTGTAAACTTTATATCCCTGCTGTATCCCACTCCCTCTTTCCCTCCCAATGCCACCCTCCCACCCTCATCTCCTCCCTGCTCCTTTCCAAGTCCACTGATAAGGGAGAACCTCCTACCCTTACATCTGATTCTGGTTTATCAGGTATCTTCAGGACTAGCTACAAAGTCCTCCTCTGTGGCCCTGCATGGCTGCTTCTCCCTGGGGGAAGGACAAAGAGCCTGCCATCGAGTTCATGTCAGAAACAGTCCCTGTTCCTCTTATTAGGGTACCCACTTGGATACTGAGCTACCAAGGGCTACATCTGAACAGAGGCTATAGGTTGCATCCACACATGGTCCTTGTTTGGAGAAACAGTCTCGTAAAAGACTCCTGTGCCCAGATATATTTTGTCTTTGAGGAACTCCTGTCCTCTCCAGGTCATATTAACTCCACCTCTCTTTTTTTTTTGATTCCCTGCATTCTGCCAGAGGTTTGATTATGAGTCTTAATATCTGCTTTGATACACTGCTAGGCAGAGTCTTTCAGAGGCCCTCTGTGGTAGGCTCCTGTCTTGTTACTTGTTTGCTCCTACATGCAATGTCCATCCCATTTGTCTTTCTAAGTGCGGATTGATCATTGTAATCTGCGTCCTCTTGCTTGTTTATCTTCTTTAGATGGATAGATTTCAGTATATTTATCCTATCTTATAGGTCTACATACATGAGTATATACCATGTGTGTCTTTCTGCTTTTGGGATACCTCACTCAGGATGATTGTTTCTAGGTCCCACCATTTGCTTGCTAATTTCATGATTTCCTCGTTTTTAATTGCTAAGTAGTCTTCCATTGTGTAAAAGTACCACAATTTCTGTATCCATTCCTCAACTGAGGGTCCCTTCTTATTTTTAAATTTTCTTTTCATTATTATTATTAATCATCACAGTTTATCCACCAGGTATCCCGACTGTAGCCCCCTTCCCCATCTCCTCCCATTCCCATCTCCTTCTAGGCTATTTCCCTCCCCTAGTTCACTCATAGGGGAGGCCCTTCTCCCCTATCATATCACCCTAGCCTATCAGGTCTCACCAGGATTATCTGGATCCTCCTCCTTGGCTTACTTGAGCCACCCAACTAGTAGGAGGCACTCAAAGTGGTGTCCACTGAGTTTATGTCAGAGACAGCCCCAGCTCCCCTAACCAGGAAACTCGCATGCAGACTGAGCTGGTCATGGGCCACATCTGAGCTAGGTGTACAGGTCTCTCCATGCATGGTCTTTGGTCTTCACCAATGAGCCGATGTTCCCTATTATAGAATGTGTTACTTGAAGGAAAGAGCTCCTTACAAATTTTATCTTTTCTCTTTATCCTCTCTTTACTTTCTCTCTTCCTCCTTCTTCACCCTTCTACATTCTATCCATGTCACTCTCCTCTCCTCTCTCCCTTTCTCTCTTGTCTCCTCCTTCACTTCTCCTATTTACCCATCTCCCCTCTCTCTCTGCATTAGTGCTCTTTTGTCGTCCATGAGTTTAAACAGAAAAAGTAACGCTTACTAGATACAAACGAAATGCTAGCACCAAACTCCTGGGCTTTTTTTTAATTAATTTTTTTATTTTTTAATATTAGTTACAGTTTATTGACTTTGTATCCCAGCTGTATCCCGTTCCCTCATTCCCTCCCAATTCCACCCTCTCTGCCTCCCTCATCTTCTCCCTACCCCTTTCCAAGTCCACTGATAGGGGAGGACCTCCTCCCCTTTCATCTGACCCTAGTTTATCAAGTATCTTCAGACTGGCTGAAATTTCCTCCTCTGTGGTCTAGCAGGGCTGCTCCTCCCTCAGTGTGGAGATGGGGTGGGATGAGAGGTTAAAGAGCCAGCCATTGAGTTCATGTTAGAAATAGTCCCTGTTCCCCTTACTAGGGTACCCACTTGGATACTGATGTCTAAAACTGTGAGAAAAAAAAAATCAACATGTTATTCAGTATATCCCTGTTTGAAGATACTTCCAGGCAGTCCTTGTAGCATGCTCCACAATGACTTTCAAATATGGTTTGAAATATGAAAATGGTATCAGTGACTATTAATTAAATGTAAATGAAGCCCAACTGAGCAAGAAAGGATGTATTTCTGCCTCCTATTCCTCTCTGCTCATCACAGCTACTCAAACATCAGCATCTGCCTGTCTGTTTACTCTTTCCTCCATCATATTGGTCGTTTGTCACTAGATTTTTATTTGCTTGGAGGCATCATTCCACGTGAATACATTCTGTGGGTAGAAGACTCCTCGCTCATCAAGGCTGTCAAATTCCCCACTCTCCTTTTAGTTACTCTTGTTAGTTGTGCTTCCTCTTCTTTTTCTTACTTAAGACATGCCACTCACCCTGCAGATGCACTGACAGATACTTGACTGACATGAAAATTTATTCACAGGAGAGAAAAGAACATTTTTGTTCTGATGTTTTATTTTTATCTCAGCGTGCCATCTTTATTTGACAGATTATAAACCCATATTCATATTAGAAGCATTTTTAAATAAAGGGCAATTTGCCACATCAATATTTTCTTCACACTTCTTTTATTTCTATGGACTTAGAAGGCTCTGTAAAAATAAGTTTTTTTACTGTGGTGACAGCAATACCAGGGGGTGAACAGCCATCTTTTTTTAAATTTTTTATTTAACTTTTATTAATTACACTTTATTCATTTTGTATTCCCCCCATAAGCCCCTCCCTCCTCCCCTCCAGATCCCACCCCCCCTTATAACTATTATTATTATTATTATTACTATTATTATTATTATAGGTTTGTTCAACAAACACAAACAAAATTGTCCCTTTTATATTTTATATATGTTTATATTATATGCATATATTCCACTTTTTATTTTCTGAAATGCTCTAAGATGTCATAAAGATCAGACAATCAGAAATAAAATAATGAAGTGGTGACACCAAGGACAGGTAGTCCAGAGAAAAATCTGCATATTACTTTATTTAGGACAGAAGTTTTCTGTAAGTGATAAAATTTATTCATTGTAAGTTAGGTAAGAAAAAGGTTTTTCTTGTAATTAAAATTACTATGCTGGATTTTTTCTTTAAGGCACAGTTTATGTGGGCTAGGGCTTAGGCAAAATGGTAGGAGAAAAATATCTCACCTTCTATATTAAAAATACATATTTGTCATAATGATTACAGACACGTTCAAATAAGTTCTCCAGAAATTAAAAACAGGCAGTTTTCTTACAGAAAATCTGACTCTTGTAGACATGAGTAGAGTAAGCAGTATGGATGTCTGGTACTGTAAATCTAGTCAACTACCTGTGGTTAGATGGCTTATAGACCATGTTTTTAAAAAGCAATACTGCTTTTAATACATCTTAAATACATAACCTCATATCAAGACATGTACATAGTCCTTATTCCTCACCCAAGAACTTTCTCTTTTTCAGTAGATTGAGACCCCTACAACAATAATGGCCACGCAAAGTCTCATTGAAGTAGGGGGAAGTAAAGATTTTAAGATCCAGAGAATGGAATGCAAGCTTCAATATAGTGTTTTCCATATATGACAGGAACACAACACCCATGGAAACTCTATCATACTGTTGATTAAGCAAGAGCTGCATAGTGAGCACACCAGTGGACTTTCCAATGCAGATGGAGTAATTTCACAAGACTCTATTCTTGGATGAAAGAGCTGCAGTCAATTAAGAAAGGATATCTGTCTTCTATTGAGACAAGGGTTCTGATATATTATCTACCTCAATTGGTGCATACTAATACCACTAAATACATATGTGTGCAGCCTGTGTGCACGTATGTGTGTGTACTTATATTAAAGAATTCATGTATACTAGAAACAGTGAAGTGGGTCACAGGGGAAAGTTGAAAGTTGTTGAAGTTTTGGAAATTATGTAAATACTATATTAGGGTACAATATACTCAAATTTTATTTTAAAAGATCATTAACAACTTCATCTCACACTATGTCTAAACAATACTTTTTCTCTCAGTTTGTAATTCTTTTTTATATTTTATTTAATTTTTTTAAATTTTAAATTCACTTAACATCTTTGTTTTAGCTTCATCCTCCCTCCCCTCAAATCCCCACCCTCCCTGATTCCCCCTCCTTCATTTCCCTTCTCCCTTCCTTTTCAATCCAAGGAAAGGGGAGCTTCCTTTCCCATCCAGCCCAGCTCATCAAGTTCCATCTTCCCCTGCGGCCTGGCAAGGCAATACCACCAGAGTAACGTGAACAAAAAGCTGTCATGTGAGTCCATGTCCAATGTTGTCCCCACTTCCCAAACTAGAGGACCTGAAAATATGGAATACTTCATGAATCTGTGTCTCATCCTTGGTCAGGGACATGGTAGTATTCTCTGTTTCATTCCAATTTTTATATATGTGCTGCCTAAGTGAGCACTCGGTTTGTAATTCGAATAAATTAAATAACAAAAAATATTAGCAGGTTTTCTTTATCTCATATTTCCGTAACAACTTATGTTAAGAGTTGTGTTAATAGTTAATAGTTTCCTCTGCTATTAACTGCTATTATTAACATACAATAAAATTCAGGGATCCAACAACTACCCTTCATACTTCAAATACATTTAACCTATTTGTATAATTCTTAAAATAATGAATTAAAGAAATAAAAATCTAATTATTATTTAGACAAACATAGAGTTCCTGAGACACTCAAAGTAAAATAAATGACATGAGGAAATCAAAAAGTTTTGATAATGGAATATGAAGGTGGATTTTGTTGGGATGTATAGAAATAATATGGTTTACACGTTAGTATTTAATTGAAATATTTATTCTAGGACTTACAAAACATCTCTATACACCAGTATAGAAAGATATAGAAAGTTAGCTTTATTTTCACCAATATTGCTTTGAAATTCTTTTTGCTTTTAATTATTAATATTTTTTAAAGTTTTTATAATACTCCTAACTCATGAAGCTATGCTCTAGTATTCTGAAAAAAAAATAGAAAAAAAATTAGGGACTATCAATATACAGAATATTACTTATTAAAAAATTGGCTTATTTATGTTACATTTATTACTTTGTTCTTTTGTTAGAGACAATTTAGTTATTTAAAAATATAAGAATAATGGAGAAACTAAGAAAATATGTATGTCCTAACTTCTTCTATTTGCGCAAAATTTTCATTAAAGCTTTAGTTTGCAAATAGGTAAATTCACGTTAAATATATCATAAAGACATATCATATTAAAAAAGACAGCTTGCCTTTTTTGTGTATATGTGTACTATTCCACAGCATGTATTAGGATACACGTGTGTGTGTGTGTGTGTGTATTAAAGTTTTGTTTGTTTGTTTTTGTTTTTTTCTAGAATAGTACTGGGTTTCTTAGGCCATTCTGTCTAACAAAGGCCATAGACAAAACGTATCACTCTCTTGTAATCCTGTAAGTCTGGATCTGGGCTCACATTACAGAAAAATAGAAAAGGATGGATTTCTTTCTACATAGAGTTTTTATCAGGTATATTCTATTAGTACATATTTTAGATACTGTAAAAGTATTAGCTTAGTGTCCTGTGTGTGAAAACTTGTTTCGAAATTTTATTTTTTTCTTTTTCTTTCTGTCATCATTTTTCATTGTTTGTATTTTTGTCAAACATTTATATATGGCATATGGAATTTAAATATACCAATAACACTGAAGCACTATGTAAAAAAAAGACATAATTATATGTCAAGCAAACTATATTATATTCTAACAATTCAATACACATTGTGAAATTACTTAAAAGAACAAAATATTAAACATTAAGTTTCTGGATTATGTTTTAATTTTAATATTTGGATGCTATTAACATATTAATTATACACAAAGTACAAATATTCACAAATATGGGGGTACATAGATAAGTCAATGCTTTCAAGGATTCTTAATTAATTTAAATGTAATACTGCTCTGAATATATGTAAATATGCATTTTAATGGATATTAGATAAATGAACATTTTAATCTTACATAAACAGATTTATATTGTTGACAGAATGGGATTTGTAATGTTTAATATTCATTGTTAACATGGATGTATTGATAATTACCAAAGATATGCACCTCTGGGTCTTTCCGTGAGAGTGTTTCAAAGGTGATTTCACTACAGAGAGAAGAACATTCACTGGATGAGCTACTCTACCAAATCAAAGGAAAAAATAAAGAAAGCAAGCTGAATTCCAGTATTCATCTCCTCTCTCCCTCTTTCTCTCTTTGATTTTTATCACATTTTTGACACAGTGAGGAAAACTATTAATAAAGATAGAGAATGTTATAATGATTTTCTATTTAGGAATACATAAATTGCTTTAAACTATATTCCAAATTTTACCTATCCTGCAATTAATAAAAAAGATTATGAAATAAATCAAATTCACAATTCCCTAGGAGTTTATTACAAGTTGAAACTCAGTATTAACAATTGAACTTTGTGCCAAATGAACAGCAGCCAAGCACTCGATCACAACACAAGTTCAGTTCACTCATATTTACTTTTATTTTTGAGTTGTTAGAAAAATGCAGGTTATTCTGATGTATCAATGAAAGAGAGCATATTTGCTTTTTATTTGAGGTAGAGTTTCACCAAATTGCCCAGTCTGTCCTTGAACTTATTCTATAGAAGAGGCAGAATCTGAGCTTGCAATTCTTCTATCTGGCTTCAGAAGGAATTGTAATTGTAGGTGTTAACTGTGTAGGTGTGATTAAAGCATGTTTATTTCACTGAAATAAGAAGCAATTATTATTTCATAAATGACGGCACTATTAAATTTTTTGGGACTGGTAATCCATATTTCTGAATGTTAGTTAAGATCAATGAAATGGACAAAAGATGCAAATATTTATCCTTAATGGTTAAATGCACTATCCATTCAAGTATTTCAAAGAAGTCTTTTAACTTGTAACTATCTTAGATATAAAATAAAATAGGAAAACAATAAGTCAACTCATAGAAACTTTTCTATCTATCCGAACGCACTAACAATATTTTCTTTGACTTTTGTAGTATTAACCTCTCATCTGAAGATGACTCTATGCAGATGCACAAAGCCATGCCATTTTAAAAATCTGTCTGGTAGAATATATTTTTAAATGCTCTGGAAATTCTAAATTATAAGTTACAAATTATAAATCCTAAATTATAAGTTATGACTCAGAATGTTAAATATTCTATACATGGTAAAGAGACTCAGAAGTGAGGAAAAAGAGTTGAACAATGGATAACAGCAGGCAACTTACAAGCTGTCTTCAATCAGTGCCTTGGGTTATACGGATACTGGAAAAAATTTCATTTTAAAATTATATTCAGAATTTGTACATTTAGATTTCAGAGTATATACATATGTGAATCCATATAATTTTATTATTAGGATCAAATATCTACATATAGAAATTATATTTTTATTTCTGAATTCTGACAAAAGGTGGGCCATAAAACATCACTATATAAAAAAATACACTTTTTCACAATAATGTACAGTTTTCAGTATGCTAATGAATTTTTTGAAGGGTAAAATGGAAAAATAAATGCAAGTTAGCCATGTATGGAATATAAATTATACCCTCACATGAAGGTTTCTTAATTATACCCATTCTCCAGTGACTCCTATGTAATTGTTTACTACAAAGATGTTCTGGGATCATATACAGTCTCTCCTTCAGCCCTACTCCTTATTCTGAAATAAAAATTTCCAAGCCCAAACAAAAAACAGGATATCTGTAATTCATTTGCAAGAGTTTCTGAATGTGTATCCAGGTTTGACAAAGGATTGATACTGTCAGTCAGATTTCTAATTAAGGAATAGAACAATGTAAGAAGAAAAGTTACACAAGAAACTTTTTTTTTTTTTTTTTACTTTCAAAGTTTTAAATATGGATTCTTGTTATGGGATGATGTGAAAGACAGAGAAGGAGATGATTATGAAAAAAAAATATTCAACCTTTCCACCCAATATTTCAAGTCTTTGGACTAACAGCTGTCATTTGAAATCCACATGCTTAGATTTGAGCCCTAACAATTCTTTCACATGGAAGTATCATTTTCTTTTATTTTATAGAAAAACTTAGCTATATAAGTTTGGCTATGGGATACAAGATTACTTGATTAAAATAAAACGTTATGAATATAAAAGACTACCTCATTAATGTGAGATGAAATTTTTAATTCATTATTGAACTTTTTAGCTCATTATTGATAGTATATTATTGTTTTAAATTATAATAATTTTACAATGCTTTCCTCCTCTTCTGTTAA
The DNA here is from genome assembly GCF_907164565.1 of Psammomys obesus. Taxonomy (NCBI): domain Eukaryota; kingdom Metazoa; phylum Chordata; class Mammalia; order Rodentia; family Muridae; genus Psammomys; species Psammomys obesus. The sequence goes on from NW_026585689.1 coordinate 23,122,154, forward strand.
GATAGCAATGTCAAAACATGTACTCACTTGACTTAAAACTACTTAGAAAAATATATGCATTATTTTAAATAAACTATTCATATTTAAATAGATTAACTATGAAAGAATGCTTGCTTTTAAGTTTTGTATTATAAACCTTTTTGAACCGAAGTAAGTAAAACACATCTCGTCTACACATTAAGTAGTTCATAGAAAGCTAACATATTTGTAGGACTGTCTAATATGTTCTAATAAAATAGTTAGATATAAATCTGATACTCATTAAATTATTTGATTAATATATAATATCTATTTAACTGGTATCATAATACCACGTGGAAATAACTAAATTTCTTTCTTCTGGAAAACATTTCCCTCATTAATTTCTATGTTGTCATCAAGGCTGTGAGAGCAGATGTACACATGAGCTCAACAAACACAAAGCTAATAGCGTATGGTGACAATGTAGATAACAAAATGATACATATCTAAGCTGTTACTATTTGAAATGATACATAGCCATGAAGATAAGCAACTTCAGGGAAAAAGAATTTGGGTGTTGTCAGACTCAAAGTTAAGGTAAAGAGCACCATAATCAGTCTTTTTTGTACAGAGGTGAAATTTATCTGGAAACACACACACACACACACACACACACACACACACACACACAGGATAAATCATTCTAGAAAATTGAATAATTTTTTTAATCTGTTACCTTTTTAAAATTTATTTTTATATTAATTACAGTTTATTCACTTTGTATCCTAGCAGTAGCCCCCTCCTTCATTCCCTCCCAATCTCACCCTCCCTCTCTCATCTCCTCCCAAGCCCCTCTAAAAGTCTACTCATGGGGGAGGTCCTCTTCTCCTTCCATTTGAACCTAGCCTATCAGGTCTCATCAGGACGGCCTGCATTGTCCTCCTCTGTCGCTTGGCATGGCTGCTCCCCACTCACAGGGAGTGATCAAAGAGCCAGCCACTGAGTTCATGTCAGAGACAGTCCCTGTACCCATTACTAGGGAACTCACTTGGACACTGAGCTGCCATGGGCTACATCTGAGCAGGGGTTCTAGGTAATATCCATGAATGTCCAGGAGAATAAAATCTTAAAGACCTCAAGCAGATGTTGGTGTAGTGATGTTTAAAGAACAAAATTGCATGTTTTAAGGACAGTGCTGAAGAACACACAAATCAACATGTGGCATTCATGGGTCGCATGCATTGGAATAATTTATTTAACCTCTAGTCAAGTGATTCCAAGTTGTTATAAAACCAACAAGGGGCCTGGCCTTAAGCAGAATGTTAAGAATTTTCTTTTACCTGGAGAGGACGAGAGCGCCACAAGGATCAAATATATCTGGACCCAGGTGTCTTTTCTGAGACTGATTCTCCAACCTAGGACCATGTATGGATATGACCTAGAACCCCTGCTCAAAAGTAGCCCATGGCAGCTCAGCATCCAAGGGGGTTTCCCTATTAAGGGGAACAGGGACTGTCTCTGACATGCAATCAGTGGCCTACCGTTTGACCCCCACCCCCAAGGGAGGAGTAGCCTTGCTAGGCCACAGTGGAGTTCACTGCAGCCAGTCCTGATAAGACCTGATAGGCTAGGGTCTGATGGAAGGGGAGGAGGACCTCCCCTACCAGAGGACTTAGAGAGGGGCAGGGAGAGGATAAAAGGGGAGAGGGATTGGGAAGGAATGAGGGAGGGGGCTATGGTTGGGATACAAAGTAAATAACCTGTGATTAATATAAAGAAATAAAATTATTAAGATGACTTAAAAAAAGAAGTTTCTTCTGTGATATTTTCTTACTAGGAAGGTGATAAGAATCTGTGCAAGTCTTGATAAAATAGAAAAAGGTTAAGCATTTTTGTCTTTGATTGATACATCTATCTATTTATTTATTTATTTATTCATTTATTTATTTATATATTTATTTATTTATTTAAATCACAGGTTATTCACTTGTATCCCAGCCATAATCCCCTCCCTCTTTCCCTCTCAATCCCACCCTCCCTCCCTCATCTCTTCCCTGTCCTCTTCCAAGTCCACTGATAGGGGAGACCTTCTCCCCTTCCATCTGACCCTAGCCTATCAGGTATCTTCAGGACTGGTTGCAATGTCCTTATCTGTGGCCTAGCAAGCCTGCTCCTCTCTCGGGGTGGGAGGGGAGATCCATGAGCCAGTGGGGACAGGAACTCCACAAGTACCAAATATATCAGGGCACAGGGGTCTTCTATGAGACTGCTTCTCCAACAATGGACCATGCATGGATACAACCTAAAATTCCTACTCTGGTGGAGCACATGGTAGCTCAGTATCCAAGTTGGTTCCCAAGTATGGGGGACAAGGATTATTTCTGAGGTTAAGCATTTGATATAGAAACTGTTCAACCAAAGCTCTTGAGGCCGTGACACCTTAAATAAAAGGCTTTTTGAAGCTTTTACTTATGCTAGTCAGGAAAAAACAGATCCAGGGTTGAGTGGTGCTTCAACAATCGGCAGCTAGACTAGATAAGAATCTGAAATAAAGCTGCTCGGCCTAGTAGGACAAGAACAGTTTTGCCATGGCAATGGGGGAAATGAAAGCACTACTTATTTACATGGAACCAAATTTTTTTGTAAAATAAAGGGAGGAATAATGAAAGTTTGAGGTACAACAGTGCATAAGACACAACAATGTCTGTTTTTATATAGACTACAATTATAAATCCAAACTGTTCGTCTATAGCTGCTGATAGGAGTTAGGAAGCATGGTTTTAAGAATGCACAACATTGGGTTTTGTTGCTGGTTTGCACCAAAACTGTAAACATTTACTTTTCTTTTATCTTCTGCCCTCCTTCTTGTTCTTGAAATAAAATTTAGAGGGGTTAGACCCTACCAAGCAGCGTTCAAATCAGATAAGAAAACTCATAACCAATGCTTCGGTAGAAGAGGAGTTAGTATGACGTGGAAAGGATAGGAACCCCACAAGGACCAAATATATCTGGGCACAGGGTTTTTTTTTCTGAAACTGTTTCTCCAACCAAGGACCATGTATGGATATAACCTAGAACCTTGGCTCGGACAAAGCTTGTGGTAGCTCAATAACCAATTGGTTTCCCATAGTAAGGGGCACAGAGACTATCTCTGACAGAAACTCAATGGCTGGCTCTTTGACCTCCCCACCCCCCAAGGGAGGAGCAGGCCTGCTAGGCCACAGAGGAGGACTTTGCAGCAAGTCCTGAAGATACCTGATAAAATAGGGTCAGATGAAGGGGGAGGAGGTCCCCCCTATCAGTGGACTTGGAAAGGGGCAGGGAGGAGACCAGGGAGGGAGTGTGGGGTTGGGGAGGGAATGAGGGAGCAGGATACAGCTGGGATACAGAGTTAATAAAATGTAACTAATAATAATAAAAAATAAAATAAAATAAAACAAAGTGAATAAAGTATAATTAATAATAAATAAATAAAATGCTAAAATGATAAAAATAATATATTCTTAAATTCTTATATTGTTTTTTTTCTTTTAAATTTTTTGTGCTTGTGAACAAAGTGTTGTGATCATATTCCCTCCATATTTCTTTACTGTATCTTTTCCACTTCTCTTGACATACTTCTAGTTTCCAAGTAGACTTTCTTTTTTATCTCTTTCTTTCTCGTTTGTTGTTCTCTTGTGCAGATAGACAGAGATGACGTGTATTCATTATTAAAATTGCCAAGACACATTTCATAGAAATCCATCGATCCTCCAGATTTCAAAGTTTTTTTTTTCTTTTCTTTGTCTTCTTGTCTGCAATATTTTATAGGCCTTCATGAATTACATAAATGTCCCATTTAGAGCTGAGAATGCAACAGTCATTTCTTTCTTAAGCTACATAATAAATTGCCATTATCTGACAGAGTTTCATTTGTTTTAATTGTGTTTCTGTTATTTTCGCCATCTTGTTTAGGAGTGGTGGTTTGCTTTATCCATGAGCATTTGTTTGTTACATCATTCTACTATACCTAATTAGGTTGAAATAAGTCCTCTATGCCTGAAGTATGTAAGTATTCACGGGGTAGTTTGCAGATTTTCTTAAATTTACTTTGTTTATATATAGCCCTAGATGTCACTTTATACAGCGTTTCTAGTCATTAACTTGACTGTACTTGTGAACAAGTTGTGCCAGGATTTGCTCAAGATATTAATAGCAGTATAGTCTAGAATCCTTGCTACTATTCACATTTTGATAAAATTGAGTTTCCTTATGTGTGTGTGTGTGTGTGTGTGTGTGTGTGTGTGTGTATGTATGTATGTATGTGTGTTTGTCCTGTACATGGGCACATCTTCATTCTGTGTGTGGATGTAACATGTAGGTTTTCTGCATGTTATGGTATGTTTGTGCAGAGGTCAAGAAAAACTGAGGTATCACTCCTCATCTTCAACCTTGTTTAAGACAGGTTTTTTCTGTTTAAGACAGGGTTCTTTTCTGTTGTTCTGATGTGTGTGCCAGGCTGGGTGTTCTTCTAAACCTGCTTCCTTTCTCCCTGTGGGAGTTCTGAGATTACAGATACCTACTCTATACATCCTGCTTTTATGTAGGCTCTGGCAATTTAAACACAGGTTTTCAAGCTTGCGTTGCCAGAGTTTTCATGCATGGTTCCATGTCTCCAGCCCTCTTCAATCCTATTTTATAAGTGAAGATAGAAAGTAAATATCTAGAAATAATTTATATGCCCTATTAAAGTGTCGCTGATTAGTTCACAAGTATAGACATTATCTGATCTTCCTTTTGGTGAATTACTACAGAAAATCAATTTTATCACTTTTGTGTCATTCTCCTCACAGGAAACTAAGCAATTTTACAGAATATCTGTGGACAAGTTCTTTGATACCATAACATCATAAATGTGTAACTACTGGCCAGTCCTTCACTATTAAATTATGTAGCACCATTTGACTCTTGTTCTAATTTTTATATCAGCTGTCTTTCCTCAGGGCATTTATTTAGTACATTATGTGTAAATTTTCCTCAAGATTTTTCTACTTTTGTAGGTAGAGCATTGGCACTGTTAGTTTTTTTATAATCAAAATAATCAGTACTCTTTCTAAATTTATGTTAGCTAATACAGTATTTAAAATATACCTGCATGTTAAAATCAAGTAATAATTATTGATTGGTTGATTCATTTGTATTTAATATTTTACATCCCAGATCATTCATTTTTCTTTTTTTAATTCTGTTATTTTATATATTCATTTGGTCTACATTCTCAACTAGAAATGAGAACTAAGATTTTCACATGAATATATGTGTTAAATTAAGAAAAATAAAAACATTATCATTTGTACCTCAAAATCATATATTTGTCGCAAATAAAAAATAAGAAGTATCTCATATTTAATACCAATAGACTTCAGAGAGATAATAGGGTATGAATTTATTATACATGTAGTTTATAAAGGCTGGAAGGTATATATTTAACATATATCTATGTGTTTACTGAAACCAAGCATTTTCTTTAAAAATAGGATTTTTATATATAAAATTTGACTCAAGAATAAAGATCTTTTTAAATCTTCTTATAAATGGGGAAATTTAAATACAACAATTAAATTTTGTTCAAATAATACAACAACAAAATACCCACAAAAGTGAATTAATGAATTAAAGCCATGATCTTAACTTTTGGAATTATTTTTTTTGTGATGCTTTAAAATTATTTCTTTGAAAGGTTCAGAATTGTACTTTGATCCTACTTATCCTAATTTCCCCCCAACTGCTCTCTGATCACCACCATGCCTGTAATAACTTACTATCTTGTTTTCTTTTATTTAATAATCCATCAATTCCTTTTTATGCTATCCATGTAGTTCTGGATATGCAGACACCCACTGGAGAACATACGAGTTACACCATTAAGGAAAACTACTCTTCCTCTCTCCAAAGCCAGAAATTGTTGATAGCGCCTCAGTTATGAGTAAGAATCATGAACCCCTTCCCATTCCACTGTAGAATGTTTAACTAAATTAAGTTACCGGGAAGTCTTGTGCAAAGCAACCATAGCTACCACACATTCATTAATGAATTTACATTTTCTTTGCTATGTCCAGAAGACACTGTTTGTTTCACTTTTTCTTGTCATCTTGTTCTTACAATGTTTCTCCCACATCTTCCCAAGTTAGTGCTCCTCACAAAAGAGAAGTGTCTATGAATCTTACAAAAGTAGTAAGGTCATAATAGAAGGGACCTATTATATTACTGTTATATTACTTAATTTTCTCTAAAGCAGATATCAATGGCTTGTTATTTTTACTAGAATCAACGTTTTTGAATTTTTTTAGGCATTTTTATTAGTTCCTTGAAAAATGTTTGCTCTGTGTTTTGATTTACTCAAACTCTCTGTGAGCTCTGTATATACCCAGCCCCCTTTTTTCTCTGTCCACCCAACTTTGTGCATTTATTTATTCATTTGTTTGTTTAGATTTACCCATCAAGTCTAATTTGAACTACCCATATACTGTTGGACATATGGTCTTCCAGTGCAGTGTGGTTTACTTCATCACTTAAGGAAGATTGCCTCTCCCTCTTTCGGCAATTACAAATTATCAGGACCAGATACCATACACTAAAAATATACAAAGCCCAGTGCCAGAACCTAATAGCATTTTTTGAATTGTTCACCAGTGAGTTTCTGTATGTGTCCAAATATTACAGGCTCATGACATCCCTCTTAGTTATCCTCCAACACACCCTCTAGTAAGGCATCTTTGCTGAAGACTGTTGGGGGTTAGTCTGATGCTTGTATTTTGATGCTGGTTACTGCCTGGTTACACCTATAATTGTTGTATAAACCTACCTGATTGGCTGATTAAATGGCCTATACCTGGGCAGAGCAAAATAAGTTAGGCATGGGTAAGGTTCCCAGGCTTTAGAGGACAACAGAATCACAGGAAAGAGGAGAGAAAGGAGGATGCCATGATGGGTTAGTATGGAGAAGAAACCATGTGAGCCTGGAGGAAGGACTCCATTAATGGTATGGGAAGGCCCAGATGAAGAATACAAGCACATATCTTGGGATTATTGTTGGAAGGTATCCCAGATTCAAATGACTAAGGCAGATGGTATTGGATAAGGGCTGGGAGATAGATGGTGAGGTTATTGAGATAACATAGATAGAAATATCAGCCTGGCTCAAGGTAATAAGGCAATTATAAAATCTAATATGTGTCTGTGTTTTATTTTTCTTGTAAAAGAAGTTTGAGTGATACAGCCATAATAATTATAGGGCAAATAATAAATAATGACAATATTTAGCCCAACACTCATTTTTATTTACAACAACAAAGACATGACACAGCATGGAAATATCAAACTGGTACTTAGAAACCTCATCCCCATAATATACTTTCTATTATACTGGAAGGTGATGTATACATTACTGGATGAGAAAATCATCAATCTTGTCCATCCTTAAACCCTATGAGCTACAATTCCACTTAGACTATCAAAACGTATCTGCTGGTGAAATAGTGACACGATTATTATGAGAATAACCAACAGCTTTCTGATTGCATTGAAGTCCAAAAAGAAAAAAAAAATGTAATCCATGTCTTGCTTCATTGTCAGGCCAAGAACTTGTGGCTAGAAATGTCATAGGCACTAGAATTTACTGCTAGGGAACCTACTATTATGAGTCTTCCAGAAAAAGAATATTAAGCTCACTCTCATGACCTTTTCCCATCAATTAATCCATTTCTCTAGTGAGTTGACCTAGCCAGTGCACAGAGGAAGAGGATCCAGGCAGTCCTGATGGGACCAGTTAGACTAGGGTCAGACAATAGGGGAGGAGTTCCCCTATCTGTGGACTAGGGAAGAGGAATACTGGAGAAAGAGGGAAGGAGAGTGGGACCTGGAGTCAGTGAGGAAGGGGGCTATCGACGGGGTACATAGTGAATAATTCTTAATAACAATAATGATGATGATGATGATGATGATGATGATGATAATAATAATGAAAAAAACCTCAAGAAAAGCTTCTTTTGCAGTAATTTGTGTAGAACCATGGTTGCTCTGGCAAGAGATCAAACCCAAAGACCTTCTAGATGATCTAGTTGGAGTACAGACATACTTTTAATCTAGAAGATAGAGGCAAGCAGATCTCTGAGTTCAAGGCCAATGTGTTATAGAGCAAGTTTCAGGTAAAGAAAATCTTAGTTCCAGGGCTGGTGGTTCTCACCTTTAATCTCAAACAACAAAGGTAAAATTAATTTGTAGAAGAAAGCACCCATGTTTGAAAGTAATGTGTAATTGAGTGGCATAAATAGTGACAAAACAGAGAAAGAGTTGACAGGATAGGGAACACCCAACTCTCAGGAGAAGAGAAAGGGAAGCTACTTAGAAGGCAACTCAGAGAAGAGCACAAGAGCGACTGAGAGAGAGAGAAGTTTTTACTGGAACAGTATTAGAGAGACTGCTTGCTGAGAGAACTCAGGTGAGGACTGAAGGAGGGAGAGAATGAGAAGGAACGTGGAGATTAGAGCAGATTGCTTGAGTTAGTTTGAGGCCAAGCAGAGCAATTCAGAAGCAGAGGGAAAAGCAAGATTGAATGAATGAGCTGGGAGGGAATTTGAGCCAGAACAGCTGAGTTGAACCAGCCAATCCAGAGCTCCGGAAGAACCAGAAAGGGTGAGGATATTAAAGCAGTGAATCTCAGAGGCTGAAAACATTCTAGGCCTAGGTTAGATTGTATAGAGGCTAGAAGGTTCCAAAAGTAGGCCTAGGTAACAGACAAAGGCAGTAAGCCTTCCAGACACCAACTGAACCAGCGAATAAAAGTTCGTTTTACATAGATGTTAACAAACTATAAAATTTTCAACCTTAAATAGCACATCTATGTAATAGGTCCTTCCCAAGGAATATGGGTCTTCCCACAGCAAAACTGTGGGAAGAAACACAGTAAGAGCTATGGGTGATGAATGCATCAGGAAAGGTGTGTTGGGCACAGCTGGGACAGCTGCACCTATAAAGTCACAGCATTGTGACAGCATGCAGAAGCTCCATGTGACCTCAGGAGACCAATCTCAGGAAGAGGAGAGGAATAGGTGAAGTTTCAGTCCTAAACAATAAGCTGTTAGCAACTGACAGCAGCTTGGAAGGAATTTAACTATTGATTAATATATTTAGATGTACTGCTATTTTATTAGATTTAATTTTTCCATTCACTAGCACAATTCAATGAACTGTCTAAAAATCCCAAATTAAGAACAGGTTTTTACCCTGTCAGCTTTTCATTATCTTTTCTTCTTATTAATCATTAACATTCAACATGTCCTCATTAGTGTAATTAATATAATTTCACATAATTACAGGTGCTGAATTATAAAAGTTATTTCCAAATTATTTCACTCATAATATCAGAGAGAATTATAAAACAATGTCATATCCTAATTTGATTATATAATATAGGAATTTTCATTTTTAGATTGGGGTAATTTCTTTAGTCTTTACATAACTTTTCTAAAAGAAATTAAGCCCTCTATTTTTTAATCCCTATATTTTTAATACAGGAAAGTAAATATTGGCTGATTTTAATCAAATCTTAATGAATTAGCTTATATAAGATATAGAGGTAAAAGATCTTTTAAATATTTTCTACATATGTAATTATAATTTGCCCATTAATTAAAACTTCAAACTACAAATTTGTAAGAAATGTGAAATAGTATACCATATTAAAATAGTATTCTATTCAGAGGTATGGAGTAGGAAATTATATTTTCAACAATTTTTAAACTAATATTTCCTAGTTTATTAAAATATTTTCAAAAACCAAATTCATAGATATAGTGCTAGCTATAAAGAAAAATACAATTTAGTTTACACATTAATCTAATAATACTTATTTAATTAAATCAACTGAAATCATATTAGTGTTTTTTAAAGGTTTTCTTTCGTAAACACCCCATAAAACCCCAAAGGAAACAATACACAAAGTAATGCAATTATAAAATGTCAAATATTAAGAGCAAACACTCACAAGGCACCATTAGGAGATTTCAGCAGTACTGATAACCACTCAGGCTAACCTGCCAACTGTCCTATTTGCAAGTAAAATTTGCCCTCTTTCCTAATCAGCTGCTAGAGAGCTGATTATTCCCCATTTATGTAATACTATCTGCCAGCCTCTCAAATGTTTTAGTCCTTACCTTAGGACCATCTCAGACTCATTAGCCTTCTATCTGACAAAGCCAATGAGACTGCCTGACAGCCAGAGACTAGGAACAGTCATGCCTCTTAGAGTCAAGATCTTTCCAGGAAAAGATACTTAAAAAAAATTTAAACAATAGATGCCATATATTTAAATACCAATTTACATATTGAACTAATAATGTCAAAATTAAATATTATTATTAGGACACCAATGTATTTTTAATACAACCAAAATTATTTTCATTTTTCATAAATAGTGAAAAATATCCTTCTTGAAATTTTCAGTCTTCTTTTCATCAAAAAGTTGACTTCTTTAATCACATCTAGCTGATAATAAACATAATTTACCCATCAATTAAAACTTTAAATTACAAATTTGTAAGAAATGTTAACTAATATACGTAAGGTATACTAAAATAAGGTATTTGATCATGATAAAAAATAATCAAACAGTATCATTTTTATACTGTTTGACCTGAGACAGTGGATAAAAAGTACTTCTATTTAAAACAATAGATTAGTTCATATTTATAGATAAATTTTAACATCATAGCTTTTAAAAATAAACATTTTATTTCAAAAAGTATTAATTTAAATATTTCTACAAATTAAAATGAACCATTAGTAACTTAAACTAGCAAGAACTTGATTACTCAGAACAGTTTCATGAAGTCTCTATTTTGTTACATGAGGAATTAAGTGTGCAAATACATTTAATATGAGTTAGCTTGTTCAAATGAGCTATGTGGTGAGGACATGTCAAACAGCATTCCATGATAAGGTGTAGTTCCACAGAAATCTGCTTGCGTTGGTAACCTAGGTTATTTATGCCATCTGTCTGGGAAAAACCAAGGCTGTCAGTCTATTTTGATTTTGAGGCAAGGAAATCAATTGGAAGGGCATAGAATCCTACAATGTGTCATAAATTTACATAAAGAAGCTATAAAAACCTCATGAGTTTATGATTTCTGGGCTAGGCACTCTAAGCCCAATTATATAGTGATTCAGGAGTGTTAAAGAACCGATGTGGGGTCACAGAGTTAATACTCACACCTGAACTAGAATCAGATGGTTTCCAAGCTTTGTCTCTCCCTGTTTCTTAAACCACATTCTTAGCCATACCACTGTGTATGTTCCCACAGCGTTATTTTCATTAAGACTATTATTATTAATGATGATGATTGGAAGGAGAAACAAAATGGTAACTTACTTACGATATGCATAAAATGGTTCTAAATAATTTCAAACGCAAATAATTTTTTAAAAAATCACTTTGAACATTAAATTGTAAATTTATATTTGCAACATGAATTTTTTAAATAGACAATAGATAATATAATTATCTATTCACTTGCAGACCAGAATATTTCATCGTAATGTAAATTATGAATTATGTGATGATGGTATTGTGTGTGTTTATGTGTACGTAGAGGTGTATATCCAGTGTGAATGTGGAAGGTGCAGCCCAGAGAAGATCTTAAGCATTATTTCTCTATATCTTCAGACATTCTTTTGAGATAGAGTTTCTCACTGATCTGGAAATCACCATGTAGCTTCAACTGTCTGGCCCTCTGACTCCACGTATTTACATTCTTCTGTGATTTCAGAAATAAAATTACAATAATTCTCTAACATATTTGACATTCTTAACATGGCTTCATTGAATCAAGCTCATACCCTCCAGACTCTGACACAAGTAATTTACTTAAAAAAAATAATTCTATGTCAGAAGTCCTGAAAATAATTCATTGCTATTTAATATCAATGACTACATACAAAGCACTGGTTACAACATATGCAGTGGATTTTTCATAAAGTAAAATTACTATTACTATATGATCCAGCTAAAGAAATCTTAAAGGTATATCTAAAGGACTCAATGTCCTACCAGAGAGATAATTACACATTCTTGTTTATTGCTGAACTATTCACAAAAGCAAGGAGATGGAATTAGCCTATATATATCTAATAACTAGTAGATCAGTTATGAAACTACGATTCATATGCACAATAGAATTTAATTATGAAGAACTAATAATCTGTGCAAAAATTAGGACAATGAATATAACAGGACAATGAGATACAATAAGACAGGTTTTTATTTATACATTTAGTTTACAATTTCTAGTATTCGTATATATCCATTTATGTGGAACATTGTATAAAGACCAGGAAGCTAAAAATAGACTCATGAGGGAGAATAAAATAAAATAGACTTTGAGGGAGAAAAAGAGGAAGAGGGAGAATAATAGAATACGTAAGATTAGGAAGTGTTATCGGTATTGTGGGGGTGAATATGGATGAGTTTAAGAGCACATGGGAGCAGGTTGATGGAAAAAATGGATAAAATGGCACCTCAAACAAAACTAAATACGGGCATAAGTCTCTTGAGAAAAAAAAAAATGCTACCTTGTACACTAATCAATGAAACAAGGGGCAAGGGAGTTGGCCCAACAGTCAAAGGATCTCATTTCTCCTCACATAAGTGACACAGATTCACACACACATACAGACAAGAACACACACACAAACACACACACACACATTAAAATAATATAGATACAAATAACAAAAGTTTTAAAATAACTTAGCACGGAAAAGCAAATAATTTCCTGTGGGAAATGAGTAAAATTATCAGTCAACTAAAATAAAAATTTGAATAAATATTTGGAAGACATTGAAAGATTATTATAAAATCAAGATGTCACAATGAGAGCAATCTAAGACCTTCAAAGCATCATTTCAGTGTGGTTGCAAGATGCCTGACACACTACTCTCATCACACGGAAATGAAGTTGCCTCATGAGATTTTACTATTGTCCACGTCAGAGTTCATTATCCGAGTAAGGTAAAATGCTGAATCAACAGTAAGAACATACCATGCTATTGTCCGGATTCACCTGTTAAAGACATCAATGACCTTAAAATACACTTTAATATAAGAATATGGTAAATGTATACATATATAGAGAGAGACATATAAATATATGAATAAGCTTTGAACATTTAGGATAATGGGTATAGCTGGATAATGAGATAATACAGGTCCAAAACTGTGAATATAACTAGTTTTCAATCATATATATATATATATATATATATATATATATATATTCACATATATATGCGCATGTGCACCTGTGTGTATGTTTATATATATAATCTGTAGGTTAAAGAGAAAAAATAATGACCAAAACGCATTTTAATGATGGACTGCTACACAAGTCATTTTAAAAGAAAGACAGTGAATGCCAGTCAACAGATATATGGGTTGTATGAACATTGATTGTTGTACTAATACCACCTTGCAATATATTATTTTTATAATGTTTCCACTATAAAAATGACAGAAAAGTTATCATCTCAGGCTATAAGATATTTTAGAGACAATAACCCAGAGAAATTGGCTCCCCGATGATAAAGTCTTAAAAATAAGGCTCTTTTCCATGATTCTTTTGAACCTTTATTCTTTTTCATTAATCTTATCCCTACTTGTTTGCTGCCATTGCTTAGCATTTCATCATAGCTTTATTTGCCTCCTGTGAATATTATTTACCAATACCAGATTACCTTTGGCTTTTCTTGTTATTTCTTTGGTCTGCACTAGATCCATGTGCTAGGTCATAAACAGGAGACAGAAGGCTGAAGCCAAGCTGGCCTTTCTGCTCCCTGTGTCCACATTATAGATAGGCTTGCAGAGAGGTCAGCCTGAGAAGCAGTGGCCACCTGCTCTCACACTGAGAACAAAGTCACCTTCACAGTAAGCAGGAAAGCTCTGCCACTCTCTCTTTCCCTCCCTGTGGGGAGAAACCTCTCCGGTGAGACTCTGAACCTGACCTTCCAAGCATGACAAGACAGTCCTCAAGATACCATGCTGTTTCGTGGCTAACACCACTGTTTCACACTGTTTCAGATTCCAACCTCTGACACACCATACTATTGTTAAAGTTAAGAACTTTGGTTTTAAGATAGTGTTGGCTTTTCTTCAACTTAGTTTATGTTATGTCTTCAGCCTTTCTTGATTTTGATGATGGCAACGTTGTATACCTCCGTGGCATTGTCTTCAGACTGCCAGTTCATAAAAATGACAACATGGCCAAGGAAAATAACGCTTCTTTATCCTGCTTTTCTTATAAGTACTCCAGATAATTTGAAAGCTATATAGTATCGAGTGAACTTATGCTTTCATTAAATATAGGGCAGCAAAGGTCAGATGTACAATGATCTAAAATAAACCAATAAGAAAGAAAACCAAACAAAATAGATAATATAGTGGTAAATAAAGTAGGTGACAAGAAGAGTTCACCGAACCCAAAAAAGAAACAAGTAAGGACGTAACCCTTGAAAAGAAACAAGTAAGGAAAGCCCTTATTTTAATTTCTATGACAGCCAGCAATTTATTGAATAAGCAGAGAATGAAGGAAATATGTGTTACTGTCTTACCAAAGGGTAGCAAACAATGATATTTTATTTGAAATTATACACAGCTCAATTTCACATTATAAACACAGAAATTTGATAATTTAGTGATTTAGAAATAGTGAGTTCAAGGTCATTATTTCATTTACCCATAAAAATCCTCAGGACTGACTATTTCAAGCTAAATACATTTAAATAAATAATTTTCAGCCAGCCCTGAAGATACCTGATAAAACAGGGCCAGACGAAAGGGGAGGAGTTCCTCCCCAATCCATGGACTTGGGAAGGGGCAGGGAGAAGCTGAGGGAGGGAGTGTGGAATTGGGAGGGAATGAGGGAGCGGGATACAGCAGGGATACAGAGATAATAAAATGTAACTAATAATAATAAACAATAAAAAATAATTATCTAAAACATATTATAGATAGTATAATTTGGTAAATATGTCAAATTTTATTTATTCTTGTCATCTTCTGAGAGAAAAGTAAAAATTTTCTATGTTTGCATTGATATTTGTAGTGAAGAGAGGGGTTTGTCAGCATTTTCTCATGCAAAGAATAAATACTGGTGGCTTCTCTGTTCACAATAAACAAAAGCAGAATAAATGATACAGTGCAAGTCACAGTCAACAACTTAGTAAAAGTTCAGCTACACAGAAGACAATGGCCTCAAATTGTGGTAGCTGCTCAGGAATATTAACTTACCAAGGCAACAGGAGGGTACATTCGTTCTTTTGTTTCTACTACTTCTACTTGGGGCAAAGTCAATGATAAGTTGGCTTATATTAAGGAACTAATTGGATTCAAGTATTCACATTTTTATGTCAGATATCGCCAAATGTAGCTCAAATGCCGTTAAAGTTCTCATTATGGGTACCTGGTAGATAATGGTTTATTTTCTGGTCGTTTAGCAGAATCTAAATAGACATTTTTTTGGTTGTATATTTTCAAAAGCAAAAATAACATGAAAATAGCAAAAAAAAAAAAAAAAAAAAAAAAAAAGAAAAAGAATTGCTTCTTGCTTCTACTGAGAATTATCTCATGTCTAATCAAGTAAAAAATGGAGCATAAGTTATGGCATTCAGCCACACTTTGTGCTCCTATTTCCTTATGCTGGAGACCACATCAGTCTTCTACCTACTTTCTGATCCCATTTTCCCATTACAAGTGTAGTAACTTTCACTTTTTGATTATAAAAAGAGGAAAGCACTGCAAACAAAACAGTGTCACTTTACTTCAGTCAGACCATGTACTATAAATAAGAGGCATGCCCAATTTGGTTTAATTTATATTAACTATAACAGACATAAAGTGAAATTTTATAAATAAAATTCAAATGAAATGATAAAGTATGGGAAATGAATGTAGCTTTTTTGTATGAACACAGCACTTTTTGTTTCCTATTTGATATTTCCATTCTTTGATCAAAATACAGAAATGTATTGATCACACACTTGAAAGTCATTTCCAGATTGTTTTACATGTAAATGGTAGAGTTTATTTTGTACTTGTGGATGTGAATCAAAGTCTTTACACCTAACAAATGTAATAATGATTGTTATACCTATGACTTACCATAATAATTATGACTTTTAATTTACCAACACATAGTATAAAAAAATATACAAAAATTTTTAAAAATCTCAGTCTTTTAAAGCTATTGACAGCTGGGGGCAGAGCCAAGATGGCGACTAGCACACACAGTTTCTGAGCTGTGGAAGTGATAAGCATCTGAGTTGGTGAGTGGAAGGACCTCTAACCCAGGAAAACAACGGTGAGGCTTCCTAAACAACAGGGAACATCACAGGAGGCGAAAACTTTGGTCTCGGGTCACCGGAGACTTGTTTGGGGAAGACATAACTGCCTGGGGTCTGCAGCAGCTGAGGCGCAGCTCCAAGCCCTTTAGCAGCAAGTGCCAGCAGTACTCGTCTCAGAGTCCCAGATCCGCGCGGCGGCTGCACCATTCTCCCAGGGCCCAAGTCGGCCAGACACCATACTAGCTCCGCAGGATCACGATCACTGATGGTATGGCCTGCCCAATCCCACAGTGACAGAGAATACGCTATATACTCACCAAAACCAGGCAGAAATGCCACACTAGCTAGGCACACCAGGCACTGGGAGAGCACAGTGAAGAGACCCCAGGACTTCCCAGAAAGCATCTGGACTAGCAACCCAGTCTCCAGTTACAGCAGGACTTTCTAACCTGGCTGCAGAGCAGCACTGAGCTTGCAGGGCACATCAGCCCTCCAGTTTAAGACTAACCAGGGCCAAACCAGAGAACAGAAAGCCTGATTACCCCGATCCCTACTGACATGACCACCTTGAAATCTCCAGCTGCAGCAAGACCTCATAACCTGGCAGTGACAGCAGCACGGAGCTGGCGGGACACATCAAAGAAGCAGGGCCAAACCAGAGAGCAGAGAGCCTGGATACCCTGATCTCTGCCAAGTGACCTGCCTGTAAGTGAGTGCACCCTTGAGAATCTGCAGATCCCCAGATACTGGGGCCTTCTAAAACAGAAGCCAGGAATCGAACCCCATCCCACCCATATACCCACTTTGGGAAACAGAGGGGCAATTAGGACATTGGAGTTCCTGCTCTGTGGGTCTAATTGAGGAGTTAAGGCAGTTAATGCCAGAAATTGCGTGGCGATCATCATTAGCACCTGCGACATATACAGTGCAGAGCCTCTCCCACACACTCAAGGGTTCAACATTAGCCATCACTCTGTCCCTTGAGATACACGTCCACGCACACCTACACACACACACACACACACACACACACACACACACACACACACTTGCATTTGCCCCGTCTGTGCCTGTGTACTTTTCTCCCACAGGTACAGCTAAGTCCTCAGCACATGCTAAGGACACCGGACCTCTCTCAGCTTGCTGAAGAACTCTCCAGATGCCAGAGAGAGACAGTACCAGTCTGATCTGCAGAATCCAAAAACAAACAGGGAAGGTTTCAGATAAGCCAATGGCCAGGGGTAGGCGAAAGAACACTTCCAACATAAATCAGGACATCATGACTTCACCAGGAAACCCCAAAATTGATGGATACTCCAATTCATCAGAAGCACAGGAAAATGACCTTAAAGCCGTGCTTGCTCAATTATTTGAGGCTCATAAGGAGGAAATGAACAGATCTTTCAAAGAGTTGGCCAGTCATTTGGAGGTAAAGAAAGAAGAAATAGACAAAAGCCTTAAAGAAACACAGGCAAACAGCCAAACAAATAGAGGCACAAGTAGAGATAAAATTAGTGGCATATAAAAAGGAAATGAACAAGGAAATAGAGACCATCGTAGAGAGACAGGAATCCAATTCAAACAGATAAAAAAATGGTGCAAGGCATGAAAACAGAATTAGAATCAATAAAAAAAACACAAACTGAGAAAACCCTTGAGCTGGAGAACTTGGAGAAAAGATCAGGATCCAACAAAATACAAGAGATGGAAGAGAGAATCTCTGGAGCTGAAGACACACTTGCAGAAATTGATACTTCTCTCAAAGAAAAAGTAAAATCAGAAAAGTTCCAATCACAAAATATTCAAGAAATCAAGGACACTATGAAAAGACAAAATCTAAGAATAATAGGAATTGATGAAAAAGAAGACTCCAGGCTCCAAGGTCCAGAAAATATTTTCAAGAAAATCATAGAAAAAAATTTTCCCAACTTAAAGAAAGACATGTCCATAAATATACAAGAGGCATACAGAACTCTAAATAGACTAGACCAGAAAAGAAACACATCACGTCACATCATAGCCAAAACACTAAATCTACAGAACAAAGGTAAGATATTAAAAGCAGTCAGGGAAAATGCCAAGTAACATATGAAGGTAGACCTATCAGAATCACACCGGACTTCTCATCAGAAACTATGAAAGCCAGAAGGGCCTGGGCAAGCATCATGGAGACTCTAAGAGATCACAAATGTCAACCCGGACTACTATACCCTGCAAAGCTTTCAATCAACATAGATGGAGAAAACAAAATATTCTATGACAAAACTAAATTTACGCAATATCTACACAGCAAACCAACCCTACAGAAGATACTAGAAGGAAAACACCAATCCAACGAAAACAACTTCACCCAAGAAAACAGGGCATACAGATAATATCCCAACAAAAATGAAAGGAAAACAAGCAATGAAACAGGGTAAGATCACCGACTCCATTACAAAAGGAAATAACATGCATTGGTCACTACTATCTATCAATATCAATGGACTCAACTCACCAATAAAAAGACACAGGCTAACAGAATGGTTGCAGAAACAGGATCCAACATTCTGTTGCATCCAAGAAACACACCTATTCAACAAAGATAAACACCACCTCAGAGTAAAGGGCTGGAAAAATGTTTTTCAAGCAAATGGTTCCAGAAAACAAGCTGGAGTAGCCATCCTAATATCTAATAAAATAGACTTTCATCCAAAGTTAATCAAAAAAGAGAAGGAGGGCCACTATATTCTCATTAAAGAAAAAATCCACCAAGAGGACATCACAATCTTGAATATCTATGCCCCAAATACAAGAGCACCTACATTTGTAAATGAAACATTATTAAAGCTTAAATCATACATTGATCCTAATACCTTAATAGTGGGAGACTTCAACACCCCACTCTCGTCAAGGGACAGATCAACTAGACAGACACCAAATAGGGAAATCAAAGCACTCACAGAATCCCTAAATCAAATGGACCTAATAGACATCTACAGATCTTTTCACCCAAACTCAAAAGAGTACAACTTCTTTTCAGCACTGCATGGAACCTTCTCCAAAATAGACCATATAGCGGGTCACAAAGCAAGTCTCAACAGATACAAAAGGATTGAAATAATCCCTTGTATATTATCTGAACACCATAGACTAAAGCTAGACATCAACAACAACATAAACAACAAAAAGCTGACACGCACATGGAAACTGAACAACTTACTACTCAATGACAGCTGGGTCAAGGAAGAAATAAAGAAAGAAATTAAAGACTTCCTAGAATTCAATGAAAATGAAGGCACAACATACCCAAATTTATGGGACACATTGAAAGCAGTGCTCAGGGGAAAATTTATAGCACTAAGTGCCTACAAGAAGAAATTCGTAACATCACATACAAACAACTTAATGGCCCAACTGAAAACCCTAGAAAGAAAAGAATCAGATACACCGGAGAGGAGCAGACGACTGGAAATAATCAAACTCAGGGCTGAAATCAATCAATTAGAAACAAATAAAACTATCCAAAGAATCAATGAAACAAAAAGCTGGTTCTTTGAGAAAAATCTACAAGATAGACAATCCCTTAGCCAAACTAACTAAAAAGCAGAGAGAAACTATCCAAATCAGCAAAATCAGAAAGGAAAATGGGGACGTAACTACAGACACTGTGGAAATCCAAACAATTATTAGGTCATACTACAAAAACCTAAATGGCACAAAATTTGAAAATCTAAATGAAATGGATAATTTTCTTGACAGATTCCATCTACCAAAATTAAGCCAAGATCAGGTAGAAAGACTAAATAGCCCTGTATCTTCCAAGGAAATTGAAGCAGTCATTCACAGTCTCCCCTCCAAAAAAAGCCCTGGACCAGATGGCTTCAGTGCAGAATTCTATAAGACCTTCAAAGAAGTGCTAACACCAATTTTCCTCAAATTATTCCAAAAAATAGAAACAGAAGGAACACTACCAAATTCATTCTATGAAGCCACAGTCACCTTGATACCTAAACCACACAAAGATCCAACAAAAAAAGAGAACTTCAGACCTATCTCTCTTATGAACATTGATGCAAAAATACTCAATAAAATACTTGCAAACCGAATCCAAGAACACATCAAAGATATCATACACCATGACCAAGTAGGCTTCATC
Organism: Psammomys obesus; assembly: GCF_907164565.1. Classification (NCBI taxonomy): domain Eukaryota; kingdom Metazoa; phylum Chordata; class Mammalia; order Rodentia; family Muridae; genus Psammomys; species Psammomys obesus. Next base: position 23,142,624 of record NW_026585689.1, read on the forward strand.
CCAGGCATGCAAGGGTGGTTCAACATACGGAAATCCATCAATGTAATCCACCACATAAACAAAATGAAGGTGAAAAACTACATGATCATCTCCTTAGATGCCGAAAAAGCATTTGACAAAGTCCAACACAAATTCATGTTTAAAGTCTTGGAGAGATCAGGAATACAAGGCACATACCTAAACATAGTAAAGGCAACATACAGCAAGCTGATAGCCAACATCAAACTCAATGGAGAGAAACTTAAATCAATCCCACTGAAATCAGGGACAAGACAAGGCTGCCCACTCTCTCCAGACCTCTTCAACATAGTACTTGAAGTCCTAGCCAGAGCAATAAGACAACTAAAGGAGATCAAGGGGATACAAATCGGAAAGGAAGAGGTCAAAGTGTCACTATTCACAGATGATATGATAGTATATATGAGCGACCCCAAGAATTCAACCAGAGAACTCCTCCAGTTGATAAACACCTTCAGCAAAGTGGCAGGATACAAAATCAACTCAAAAAAAATCAGAAGCCCTCCTGTACACCAAAGACAAAAAGGCTGAGAAAGAAATTAGGGAAACAACAACCTTCACAATAACCACTAATAACATAAAGTACCTTGGTGTGACTCTAACCAAGCAAGTGAAAGACCTGTTTGAGAAAAACGTCAAGTCTCTGAAGAAAGAAATTGAAGAAGATCTCAGAAGATGGAAAGATCTCCCGTGCTCATGGATTGGTAGGATTAACATTGTGAAAATGGCCATCCTGCCAAAAGAAATCTACAGATTCAATGCAATTCCCATCAAAATACCAACTCAATTCTTTACAGACCTTTCAAAAGCAGTCTGTTAGGCCACAGAGGAGGACTTTGCAGCCAGCCCTGAAGATACCTGATAAAACAGGGTCAGATGAAAGGGGAGGAGATCCTCCCCTATCAGTGGACTTGGAAAGGGGCAGGGAGGAGACCAGGGAGGGAGTGTGGGGTTGGGGAGGGAATGAGGGAGCGGGATACAGCTGGGACACAGAGTTAACAAAATGTAACTAAAAAGAAAAAAATAATAAAAAAATAATAAAAAAAAAAAGAAAAAAAGATTCTCAGCTTCATATGGAGAAACAAAAAATCCAGAATCTCCAAAACGATCCTGTACAACAACAGATCACCTGGAGGTATCTCCATCCCCGATCTCAAGCTATACTACAGGGCAACAGTAATAAAAACTGCATGGTATTGGCATAGAAACAGAAAGGAGGATCAATGGAACCACATAAAAGACCCAGAAATAAACCCACATACCTATGAATACTCGTTATTTGACAAAGAAGCCAAATCCATTCAATAGAAAAAAGACAGCATCTTCAATAAATGTTGCTGGTCCTACTGGATGTCTACATGCAGAAAAATGAAAATAGATCTATATTTATCACCCTGCATAAAACTAAAGTCAAAGTGGATCAAGGACCTCAACATAAAACCAGATACTCTAAATCAGTTGGAAAAAAAAATGTGGGGAACAGCCTAGAACTCATTGGCACAGGAGAAAACTTCCTGAACAGAACACCAACAGCACAGGCTCTAAGAGCAACAATCAATAAATAGGACCTCATGAAACTGAAAAGCTTCTGTAAAGCAAAAGACACAGTCATCAAAACAAAATGACATCCTACAGATTGGGAAAGAATCTTCACCAACCCTTTATCTGACAGAGGGCTAATATCCAGTATATATAAAGAACTAAAGAAGCAGAAAAGCAACAAACCAAGTAATCCCATTAAAAAACAGGGAACGAAGCTAAACAGAGAATTCTCAAAAGAGGAACATCAAATGGTAGAGAAACACTTAAAGAACTGCTCAACCTCATTAGCCATTAGGGAAATGCAAATGAAAACAACCCTGAGATTTCACCTTACACCCATCAGAATGGCCAATATGAAAAACTCAAATGACAACACATGCTGGAGAGGTTGTGGTGAAAGGGGGACCCTCCTCCATTGCTGGTGGGACTGTAAACTGGTACAACCACTTTGGAAGTCAATCTGGCGCTTTCTAAGACAATTAGGAGTAGTGCTACCTCAAGACCCAGCTACACCACTCCTAGGTATATACCCAAAATTTGCTCAAGTACACAACAAGGACATTTGTTCAACCATGTTTGTAGAAGCTTTATTTGTAATATCCAGAACTTGGAAACAACCCAGATGTCCATCAACCAAGGAATGGATACAGAAATTGTGGTATTTTTACACAATGGAATACTACTCAGCAATCAAAAAGGAGGAAATCATGAAATTTGCAGGCAAGTGGTGGGATCTAGAAAAGATCATTCTGAGTGAAGTATCCCAGAAGGAGAAAGACAAACTTGGTATATACTCGCTTATATAGACCTACAAGATATGATAAACATAATGAAATCTACACACCTAAAGAAGATAATCAAGAAAGTGGACATGGGTGAAGATGATCAATCCTCATTTAGAAAGACAAATGGGATGTGCATTGAATGTATGACAGGAGTCTACCACAAAAGGCATCTGAAAGACTCTACCTAGCAGTGTTTCAAAGCAGACACTAAGACTCATAACCAAACCTTGGCAGAGTGCAGGGAATCATATGAAAGAAGGGAAGTTAGTATGATATGGAAAGGATAGGAGCCCTACAGGGACCAAATATATCCGGGCACAGCGTCTTTTCTGAGACTGACACTCAACCAAGGACCATCTATGGATATAACCTAGAACTTCTGCTCGGATGTGGCCCGTGGTAGCTCAGTAACCAAGTAGTTTTCCAAAGTAAGGGGAACAAGGGATATTTCTAACAGGATCTCAAGGGCAGGCTCTTTGACCTCCCTCCCCCAGGGGAGGAGCAGTCCTGTTAGTCCACAGAGGAGGACTTTGCAGCCAGCCTTGAAGATACCTGATAAAACAGGGTCAAATGAAAGGGGAGGAGGTCTTCCCCTATCAGTGGGCTTGGAAAGGGGCAGGCAGGAGTCCAGGGATGGAGTTGGGAAGGGGGAGGGAATGAGGGAGCGGGATACAGCTGGGACACAGAGTTAACAAATTGTAACTAAAAATAAAAAAATAAAAATTTAAAAAAATAAATTAAAAAAAAAAGAAAATAGAAATTGCTAAGAAGAAAAAAAAAAAAAAAGCTATTGACTATAGACCCTGGCTAATGTGCATTAGTCATAGATCCATCTAGATAACTTTCTTTACATAAAATAAATTCATGCTGCATGTGAGCAGTGCATGCCTATAATCCCAGAACTCCCGATGAAGAAGAAGGCAGATCTCTGAATTCAAGGCCTGCCTTGTCTACTGACTGAGTTCTAGGACATCTGGTGCTGTGCAGAGAAGGACTGTTTTTTTTTTTTTTGTTTGTTTGTTTTTGTTTTTTTTTTTTTTGCGTTTTTTTTTAATTTTATTTTTCTTTTTAGTTACATTTTGTTAACTCTGTGTCCCAGCTGTATCCCTCTCCCTCATTCCCTCCCCAACCCCGCACTCCCTCCCTGGTCTCCTCCCTGCCCCTTTCCAAGTCCACTGATAGGGGAGGACCTCCTCCCCTTTCATTTGACCCTGTTTTATCAGGTATCTTCAGGGCTGTTTTAAGAAAACAAAAGTAAGAGTCCTCCCTCTTGATTGGTTTCTTTAGGTGTACAGATTTTAGTAGGTTTATCGTATATTATATGTCTATATGAGTGAGTATATGCCATGTGCTTTTTTTCTGCTTCTGGAATAGCTCACTCAGGATGATCTGACCTGCAGACTATCAATGCAGATGCTGAGACTTATGGGCAACTTTTGGGCAGAATGCAGGGAATCTTATGAAAGAAGTGGGAAGCAGTAAGATCTGGAGAGAACAGGAACTTCACAAGGAGAGCAACAGAACCAAAAAAATCTGAGCACAGGGGTCTTTCCTGAGACTGATACTCCAACCAAGGACCATGCATGAATATAACCTAAGACCCCTGCACAGATGTAGCCCATGGCAGTTCAGTATCCAAGTGGGTTCCATTGTAATAGGAATAGGGACTGTCTCTGATTGGCCTGCTCTTTAATTACCTCCCCCTGAGGGGGAAACAGCATTACCAGGCCACAGAAGAAGACAATGTAGCCACTCCTGATGAGACCTAATTGACTAGGATCAGAAGGAAGGAAAAAAAGACCTCCCCTATCAGTGGACTTAGGGAGAGGCATGCATGCAGAGGGTGTAGGAAGGGAGGTATTGGGATGGGAGGAGGGAGGGAACCACAGGGGAGATACAAAGTGAATAAAGTGTAATTAATAAAGAATAAAAAAAAGGAAACAAAAGTATAAAAACAAAACAAAAGATCATGATGCTTATGATCTGTACATTTCTGAGTAAAAAAAAACATTTTAATTGCATTTATGATATTCTAATCCTACATTATCATTATTATGAAAAGTTTTTCTCATTCCAGTATTTAATCCTCCTATATAACTGTGTTGTACTTAGATGAAGATAGTCGTGATTGTATTGGGTCCTTCTGTTCTGGCTATCTGGGTATAATATTTAATCAACATCACAAATTTGGTATACAATTCTATGCACCTTAGTTTCTTAAATAGAAATTTCCAATATGAAAAGTTCCTTAAGTTCAGATGAATAATTATATGTAGGGAAAGTTGTTAGGATCAATAATTATACCTTTTGAACCATCATAAGCATCTTCCTTAAAAATTCATCTTAAATTTGAGTGAGAAGCATCCAATATCTCTAAAACATACACTAGTTTGTAAAAGTAACCTCACCTGTTATCATTGACATCTCCAAGGCTTACTGCCTCCATCTGTTAACCTAGGTTTAGTCACAGAAGCTTCTAGCCTCCATAAAATATTATCTAGGCCTAGAATGTTTTCAGCCTCTGAGACTTATTGTTGAATAGGTGTACCCTGTTAGTTCTTTTTGACCAAATATTCTGGTTCAAACTCCTCTCCAAGCTGACTGATTCAAACTAGCCCTTCTCTCTTCTGACTGAATTACTCTGCTTGACCTCAAACTAACTTTACCAACTGTTCTAATCTTCTGGCACATTCTTGTTTTCTGGCTCATTCTGCCTAGCTTATTCTCTCGTCAATCTGTGTCTGTAAAACTCTCCTGGTAAAACTACTTTCTCGTTTCCTTCTAAGCTGCTCTCTCAAATAGTTTCCTGCTCCATCAAATCTTTCTCTGATTCATCTCCCTCTCAATTAGATGTCACTTTCAAGCATGGGTGTTTCCTTCTATGAAATAACTTTACATTCACTGTTTGGTTTTAAAAGTACATACTAAGGTTGTTTTGGCATTCCACCCAGAGCACACAGGCCTAGTAGTTCTTTGTGATGTGATCAGAGCAACCATGTTACTGGATTAAAATTACACTACACTGATTGCTCCTTTATATATAATGAATTACTGGCTATTTTCTTGTTATCCTGTTGCAAATTATTTATGAAACATTGATACTAGACTTTGCTCGCTCTCCTCCGTGAGCTTACACGCAATTATATTTATGACACAGATAACAGGTATTTTCTGAGGCTCCAGAAACTTTGTGGCCATGAATCTAAAAGCTCCTTTAATCACTTCACTGTCCCATGTGTCCTGACCTTTCTTTAAATTACCTTTTTCTCTTACCACCTGCTATACTATTTTCATACCTCTGTGTAAGGTTGGGAATATATTTGAATCTTCTTACCCATTATACATAGAATTATTTTCATTTCTCATGTAACCATTTGAAATACACTTTATCTTGTGTACACTTGGAATTGTTTTAACTGTTATGAATATAAGTACATTACCAAACACCCCTTACTAACATTCATGCCATGTGATTACATGGGCACTGGTGATATTGAAACCAGCACATGTGGTGAATGGAGGTCCTTGCATTCACTTTTAAGAATAATTTTAATATTTTCACCAGCAGAAGTACTTAACAGAGGCTAATCAATCATTACTGTACATGATTCACAAGGAGGAGCTGAACAACAGAGTATGGAAGCTGTAGAAATCTCAAAAACAGAAAGCCAATGACAGAAGAGAAAGAGTATGTTAAAATCACTGGTAAGTGTAGAAACTGTTGTATTAGAAAAGGACTGCAGCTCACCTAACAGAAAATCTACTATGCTTTCAATAGAATTGTAATTTCTTTTTCTACTGTGTCTTATATATAATTATATAAAGAGCGTTCTCATCTTGACTTGCCTAAGTGAAAAATTGGAAGCTGAAGAAGAGTAATTATCTAGGCAATCTTTCTGCTTCTACCTGTATGTATCTCTTTTTTATTATTTTATGCATTGATTTGCATATGTGCATATGTGTATGTACGTCTGTATAAATTATTCATGTTCATAAATGTATGCATGAACACATAAACAGGAGGGAAGGAGACAATCTCTGGTGTCATTGCAAAGAACATCATCCACCTCTTTCAAAAACAAGGTTTCTTAGTGTCCAAGTGGGTTCCCTAGTAAGAGGAGCAGGGATGTCTCTGGCATGAAATCAGTGACTAGCTCCTTGATCACCTCCACCTGAGGGGAAAACAGCCTTAATCAGGCCATAGAGGAAAACAATGCAGCCAATCCTGATGAGACCTGATAGGCTAGAGTCAAATGGAAGTAGAGGAGGACCTGTCCTAGAAGTGGGCTGGGGGAGGGGCAAGACAGAAGAAGAGGGAGGGAGGGTAGGATTGGGAGGGAATGAGAGAGGGGGCTACAGCTAGGATACAAAGTGAATAAATTGTAATTAAAAAATAAAACAAGTTTCTCTAACATAGAGCTTAGTGATAGGGTTAGCCAGGCTGGAAAGCAGCCTAAGGGATGCTCTAGTCTCCTCCCAGTGCTGGTATTAGAACCATACATGGAGATAACACATGTATTTTTTTGTTGTTCAAATGTCCAGTCTCTTCTCCTTTTATTATTTTATTTTTAATTAATTAATCAATTTTATTACAATTTATTCAATTTGTATCCCAGCTGTAGCCCCCTCCCTCATTCCCTTCTAATCCCACCCTCCCTCCCTTATCTCCTCCCTGTCCCTTTCCAAGTCCACTGATAAGGGAGGACCTCCTCCCCTTCCATCTGACCCTAGCATATCAGGTCTCATCAGGAGTGGCTGAATTATCTTCCTCTGTGGCCCGGAAAGGCTGCTCCCCCCTCAAAGGTGGGGAGTGATCAAAGAGCCAGCCACTGAGTTTATGTCAGAGACATTCCCTGTTCCTCTTACCAGGAAATCCACTTGGAGACTGAGCTGTCATGGGCTATATCTGAGCAGGGGTTCTAGGTTAAATCCATGCATGGTCAAATTTTGCATGAGTGCTAATAAGGAGAATTTGGTAATGTACTCATATTCATAGAAAGGAAGACGATAATGGTTTGGACAGTTCCAAACTCACACAAGATAAAGTGCATTTCAGATGGTTACATGAGAAATGAAAACAATTCCATGTATCATGGGTAACAAGATGGCAGTTAATGGTTGAATTCTAGTGAGAGAAATTGTCATTTTCCAAAAATGATATATCCATTGATAAGTTGCCTTTGTACCAGTAAAGAACCTCCCACAAAACATTGACAAGAAAATCAAATTAAACTCAGTGGATCAAATCCAAAAAAAAAAAAAGTAGGAGGGAAATGTGTTGGAAAGAAAGAAATGGGGAACAAAACCAACTCAATATTTTTGTAAATATATAATGATTTGAAGCAACAAATTAAAAAAAATGTAAGTTAAGAAACAATTTAATTTTAAAAATATGCATCTTTAATGGTAAGATACAGTTCTTAGTAATTTATCTTTTTATGTATATTAGTATTCTGACTGCATTTATGTCTGTTTCAGGGTGTCAGATCTCCTGGGACAGGAGTTACAGAACAGAAGTTGTGATTTGCAATGTGAATGCAGGGACTGGAACCCAGGTTCTATGGAAAAACAGTCAGTGTTCTCAAACTGAGTCATCTCTCCAGCAGGGTTGGGGAAAAGTTTACAGTTGAGCACAGTAAAGTCATAATACAGTTTCATTTTGTCACAATACTCTTTGATTACTTGATACTGGCATTAGAATTCTCAAAGCCATGTATTCCTCTTGTCAAATAAATTTGAGGAATGCAAAATATTAATTATTTCATCTAAGTCCAGTATTTGAAGATCACTTTACTTGACATGTGTTAAGACATCACCTAAATGAAGTTAATGAATGAACAGTCTAGTATCATATATAGTAATTAACTAAAATGAAACAGAAAATGAGTCACAAGTCTCTTAGTATCTTGCATTCTATTTATTTATTTACTTACTTACTTACTGATTTTTCAAGACAGGGTTTTCCTATATAGCCATGGCTGTCCTGGGCTTCTTTTGTAGCCCAGGCTGGCCTCAAACTCACAAATATCCTGAATTCTTAAGGTTGCCCTACTGCACTAGGAAAAGCACAGATAAATCCTAGTAGATTTAGATTATTTTGTTGTTGTTGTTATAACAATAGAGTATACAAAACTCTTTTCAGAACATGGATTCATAAGCAGTTTAGAGTAGTGTGTAATTATATACTTAGGAATAGATTAATAAATAAATATGAAATAACAATTAGTAACAAAAGCGATAAAGAATTAGAAAGAAAGTGTACAGAAAATTTTGTGAGAGGAGGAAAAGAAGGGGTAAAATTACGTAATTATATTTATACTTACAAAAATAAAAAAGTCATTTTTAAAAGTTTAGAAGTACATACACTCAAAATTTATTATTGTGTATAAACCTAACAACCATTATTTAACACCAGATGGTCGTATATATTAGGCTATAATAAAAAGAAATGGGATTCTAAGATAAAATGTATCAAATTAATCTAAAACCTTTGATTTCTTTGTCAATTTTTGTTTATTCATGGTGAGCCAAAGGTCTGAAAAATCAAGCTGTAAAATGTTTTTGATCTCTAGTAATATGTCGAATGTTGAAAATTCAACATGCACTCTCTTTTGATATCAAAACACTAACACAATAATTGCACACAGTATTATATACTTATTACTCTTTATACAACTTTAGGAAATGAGTTGATTTTTTTGTAGGAAAATATGTAGACTTGAAAGATACTGTAGGGACAGTCGAGGTAAGCCTTTTGGAGGCCCAGAGGAATGGAGAGTGAAGCATCAGGGACTCCTATGACTTCTCAAAAGATCCGTATCCACTGTGCACAGTTTTGATCCACTAAGGACGCCTAGCACACAAACGAAGTCTCAAAATGGATCTGAGGCCAGGGTGGTGATTGCTTACTTCTTCTTTATGAAAGTCTCCTAAGGTGACCTTAACCCCCACACATGTCTTCCACATTTCCTTTTAATTGCACCAACCTGATTGATTGTTACTGGTGCTTGAAGCTAGCATGGAATGGTCTGATTGGCCTTTCAGTCTCTTAAAGGCTGTTACACTGGATAATAAACTTAGATCTGCACCTTTGTGTCTGGTCTCCAGAGTCCAACTCTCGGGATTCTGCATGGGCTCTGTTACCATTGACCCCCTTTCCCTGGTTCCTGATCCCCACAAGATACAATATTAAGAAAGATGAAACAAGCACACTCATAAAAGGCCCCTGCATGTTCTTACATACGTGTGACTCAGCCTATATTATGTACATATAGAAACACATACATACATACACACACATAAACACACACATATATATGAATATATATATATATGATGTTCTATTTTAAAGGTTATAAAGGAGGTGAATATAAGATCACATTAACTAATGAGAAAAGAAACAATTATCAAAAGGACATGTGAGTCATGAAACAGGTTACAAAGCAATTTTTCTTTGAGTCTCAACTCCATCATTTTTTTTCCATTTACATGATAGTGAATTCAGTCTTCTTGGTATTGAAATAGCAGGCATCATAAAGATGAATAAGTTCCATAATTGATAGTGCAAATGTAAAGCCCCAAGCAAAAATCCAGTGTTCCACAGTGGCCATTCCAACTAAAGATGATTACTAGGTTGTATAGTTATAGACTTTTGCAAGTATAACAGGAACTTCCTTAAACTAGATGTGTAAATTTTGTGGATTAATTTGAAAAACCATGTCATTTATGAAAAAATAAGATAATGGCCAAAGTATGTAATCACGTGACTGTGTAGGACATATATTCATAGTCTTCGTATTCCTTCCTTATTCCTCCTTCTTTAAGGTAGTCCCCACCGAAACCCACAGGTGTCATCCCAGTTCTGCATTCAGGGAAGGTGTGTTGTAGGTCAAAACAGGTAGGATCAGGTGCAGCCTCTGGCAGGCCTGCCAGGCCTGCTCGCACTGTGGCAAGGCACCTGATGTGTGCATGTTGAAAGGTACCTTTAAAATTCAACAGGAAAAGCATGTGGAATTAATGTGGAAAAGGCAAGCACGTTAGCCGAAACCTAAAAGCACACCGAAGTATTTCTTGAGACAAACAAGAAAATTGTTTGTGAATTGGCTCTGTATGGAGAGTGATGTAGCTTATGAAAACTTAGAAGATACCTAGCTTATACCTGCTAAATGCAAAAGTCATTCTATTATTTAGAGAAATAGCACATTAAAGCAAAAATAACGTAAGGGCTTGAAGGAAACCCTTGTGTGTGCTTGTGAAGTATCCTGCACAGTGATGAAACCCTGCTGTGCTGCACCTTCCCACAGTGAAGGGTGTGAAATACCCCCGGACTCATGCTGATAGAACCTAATCTACCGATGCTCAGAACAATTTTCAATGCATCGATTCTTTGCCCATGAAGAAAAAGCCACAGTACCCACTTTCTTTGGTAGAACAAAATAAAAATCAAAGAACTCGGTAGGGGGTAGACTTTCAGTCCTGACAGATCTGGTATACTCTTGATTTTACTTCAACCATTAATAAGAGGAGACCCGGTAACAGGTGACAGCTGTAACTCAGATAATTAAATGATTTAATCTCCCAGCCTCATGAATCAATATTCAGGAAATGTGATAAATCTATCCATAAGGTCAATTTACATTTTGCTCTCAATGTAAAATTTACTCATCCTTTCTCTTTTTGGGGTTAAATTGGCACATGTGAAGAAATGATTGTCTTTTGCCCAGAAACAGCAATGTTAAGAATGGCTAGACAATTGAAATATTCTTCTGACTGTTGGATGGCCAGAGGAGACTTGAATAGTAACAATACCACATATTATAAAACATATTGAAAATAAGTGTCGAGGGGTAAGAAGACTAACTGAAAAATATCTGGGAGTAAACCAACCATGCAAGCAAAGCAAAAAATATGCAAACACTTTATTAGGTACATAACTTCCTGCAGGTAAAAGATAAAGGATGCTTGGTGACAAATAACACAGAAACAGATTCCATAATACCTCAGATTTCAAAATACCTCAGCTAATATAAGTGGATAAAAGTTCTGTTTATATATGTTACATAAATATGTATAGTATATATGAAGTACTTTCATTTAGTGAAGACAGAAAACATTCCTTTTGTTTTTTTCTAACAATTGATGTACAGATCAAGGATTTTAAACTCCTTTTTTTTCCAGAGTTAATTCCCTTCGTTGTTTTTGTTTTGTTTTGGTTTATTGCTTTGTTTTGTTTTGTTTTTCTGAGATGTTTTCTCTGTGTAGTATTAGCAAGTCGTAGACTTGCTTTCTAGATTAAGCTAGACTAGAACTCACAGATATTCACCTGCCTATGCCTCCCTGGATGCTGGGATTACAGGCATGCGACTGGCTTTGCTTAAAAAACAAAAACAAAGAAAAAAAATTATTTTATTTTATTCTCCCTCCCTTCCTCTGTCCCTTCCTTTCTGATTGACTTTCTTTTCCTTCTCTTCTTCCCTTCCTCCTTCTCCCCATATGGTTTTGTATTTTAGTAGCCTCATAAATAATATCATTCCTTAGTCATTTTCTACAATATATAAAACTTTAGGTAAAGAAATCCCAATAAGTAGAGATCCAAAGGAATATATGCATACTTTTTTTTTATATTGTGACTTTTCAAAACATTTCCAGGGTTTGTTATTATTCTATCTCTAATTGATTTTTCTCTATTGTGGTCATTTGCCACCACAGTGAGCTCTACATTTAAATTACTCTGGTATTTTAATATACTTAGTGTTTGAAAGGTTATAGTTCACTGACTGCTGAACTTTGCTGTACTTCTCATTCACTTACAGGGAAACACACATATAAAAAAATACAATATAATAAAATAAAATGATTCATACTGTCTTTATTCTATGACCCAAGTGTGAAAACATTTAAGTTTTCCAGTTTAATGATCTTTCAATTTGTAGCATGATTTATTCTGTGTAGTTATCTCAATTAAATTTGAAATTATTCAGTAAATGTAAAGGAGCTTCTAAAACATTCAGTTTATTAAGAACTTTCATTATAAGATTAATTGCTTAGGTACCTCTGAACAACTATGCTTTCTAAACAAGTTTACACTCTATAAAAAATTCTGAGCACAGGGGTCTTTCCTGAGACTGATACTCCAACCAAGGACCATGCATGGAGAAAACCTAGGACACCTGAACAGATGTAGCCCATGGCAGTTCAGTGTCCAAGTGCGTTCCATAGTAGTAGGAACAGGGACTGTCCCTGACATGAGCTGATTCAGAGTAAAGCCCCAACATTAATGGATAGAAACATCTAGAAAATACTCTTGCCTGGAAAGGATCATCCAGAGTGAGTTGTCCCAGAAGCAAAAAGACACACATGGTATACACTCACTCATATAAACATACAACATAGAATAAACCCACTAAAATCTGTACATCTAAACAAACTAAGCAAAAGAGAGGACCCTAACTAAAAATGCTCAATCCCCATCCTGAAAGACAAAGAGGATGGACATCAGAAGAAAAAGAAAACAGGAAACAACCTTGGAACCTGCCAGAGGGCCTCTGAAAGCCTCTGCCTTGCAGACTGTCAAAGCAGATGCTGAGCCTGATGGCCAACTGCCAGGCAGAATGAATGGAATTTTATGTAAGAAGTGAGAAATAGTAAGAGCTGGAGAGGACAGGAACTCCACAAGGAGAGCAACAGAACAAGAAAATTTGAACACAGGGAACTTCCCAGAGACTCATACTCCAACCAAGGACTATCCGTGGAGATAACCTAGAACCCTGACAATGCAGCCACTTCTGATGAGAACTGATAGACTAAGATCAGAAAGAAGGAGAGCAGGACCTCCCCTATCAGTGGACTTGGGGAGCAGCATGCATGGGGGGGAGGGTGGGGCTGGGAGGGGAAGTGGGAGGGGCTTATGGGGGAATACAAAATGAATAAAGTGTAATTAATAAAAGTTAAAATAATACTCTTGCACATAAGACTCACAGACCATAGAGGAAGAGGGGCCAAAATATTTACAAGAAAAAGAGGAACAAGGAACCTGCTGTGAGATTGTGTCTCTTCATCCATAGAGTCTCAGCATCATGAGCGCCCAAATGAGAGTTGAACAAAGTTGGCACTAATGAACATGCCAAACCAGTTAGCGAAAAGCTCAGGAGGCCTGAACTCTAAAAAGAGAACTGTAGGCAACTGAGGAATGATGGGAATGCTAGTAGTGGCATTCCCCAGGGAAGTGTTTTTCTCCCCACAACGGTCCGTACAAACAGCACAATACAGACTGACTGTGGAATATTGAAGAATATATATGTACAGACATATAAGTATACACACACAATAACAATAAAAACAGAGGCTGAGAATGGGAAAGAAGGTAAGAAGGGGTACATGGGAGGGTTTGGAAGGAGGAAACAGAAGAGAAGAATGTTGTACATAAATTATAGTCTAAAAAGAAAACAGGCAAATCTACATAGCATGCAACTTTTCTTGTGTTTAATAATTATCAAAATTGTATTTCTTTAGCCCATCTCAAGATTGAGTCTTATAGATATAACAGATAAGCTACAGCCGTGATATCTCAACAACATGGCAGTGTAAACAAGATTTGTTAACTCCCATAACAAGCTTACATGAATCTTCAAAATTTTACACAAATATATCCCTAGATGAAGAGCTGTAGACAATTGTCAACCAGTGAAAGAAGGAGAACTAACTAGTCTTTCCCATGGATGACCCTGTCCTCCCTCCATAAACGAGTAAATAGTTACATAATACTAAGTGAATCACCTGAATTTATATACATTAAAAAAAAATCTAAACACCTTCAACAGGTTATATTTATTTATGTATAAGTGTGTGAGTTTGTGTGTGTGTGTGTGTGTGTGTGTGTGTGTGTGTGTGTAGCAATAATAATTAAAAAAGAAAGGCCAAGAATATTAGAGCAGGGACTTGGGAAGGATTGGGTAAAAGAAATAATTAAATGTTATAACACTTTACCTTAAAAATTAAGATATGAATAATAAAATACATTAGAAAGTGAAGAAAAAGCAATGGAGAGGTAGGAGAAAAAGAGGGAGAGGAGGAGGAAGAGGGGAGAAGGTTGAAGAGTGGGAGGAAGAAAAAGTGTTGAAGAAAGAGGAGGAGGACATCATGCTATTCCAGGCAACCAGAAATTCCAGCTGTTCTTTCAAGACAGGGTATACCCCTGCGGTAGACTTGGGCTTATAATTCTATTTGCTTCTAAATTTCCCCAGTTTGCCACGGTCTTCACATTTTTTTCTGCAGTATTTCAGTTAAAAATTCAACTTTCATTAGAAAGCTTTTCTTGACTACTTTTTTTAGACAAATGATTGATTTATAATACCTTGTATGTGCAATACCTTGTAACCTTTTTGTACTTCACTTGCTTGTGGACATATATGTGTTTGTTTACACTTCCTGGATTCTAATAGGAAATCATTAAATTGCATGATGCTACATTATTAGATGCTGTTTTCAGAAAGCTGGAATTCTTCCTGATGCATAATTAGCAATAAATAAATAATTTATAAATGTGTAATGTGATCATTGAATTTGTTAGGCCTAAGTATCACTACAGATGGCTTTCTTTTTAATCAACTTGCCTATCTCACTTCTAGGCATTGTTTTCTGTCTTTACTTTCCCATTAGGTTGGTAGATTTTTTTTTTTATTCCCAATTGTACCTCTTTTCTGTTTAACTTAAAATCCTTTACCAGTATGCCATCCCTTCCACGATATTTATTTGTAATTTCTTCAAATTTGATAAATAAAAATTCATTTTGTGTCAATTCTCACTACATAGATGATTTTTCTGATTTTGTTGTTGTTTACTTGTGGATTTTTCTGTCATTGCTGCCTTTATTCCTTACTTTGTATGACAAAAAAGCTAAGTAGTTAATGTGAAGAAAGTGTACAAAAGCTGAAGAGAGCTAAGTAAAATAAAATATATCTCCAATCCCCCCTATTCTTCCAATATAATCTATTTCACAAACATTTCAGTTTCCTCATGCTATTTCCTGGCTCAAGATTGCTTCTAACATCAGTCATTTTGGCACATGTCTAGTCACTCATATTTACCATCCCTAAAAGAAAAAAAAACATGAAAGCATTGCACATAAAAATAAAGCTGTGTCCAAGCCTAAAAAGTAAGAGAGATCATTATGTACTTTAAAGCTAACGACTGTGACATGTGCAGTGTGCTAGCTTACTGTGTTATAACTGGCTGACCTGAGGGTGATACCTATTTCCTGTTTACGTTTCAATGTCCCCTGAAATTGGGTTTTTATTAGAAAACAAAAGTGAATCCTGGGAACATACTTTTGTTGAAAATTAAATTCTTAGTGTGTCAAGAGTAGCAAACCCTTGCTCATTTTTCAGTGTTATGATCATATGCTTTCATAACAAAAAATATACATTATTTTAATATAATTTGTTTAGTACCATAGTTCAAAATACTTCATGTCATTGTGTCTCTATTATTCTCCTTATTTTTTAGAAATGAGTGGGAAAATAAAACAGTTTTTTAAGTGGCATAATATGAGTATCTCAAGAATGTGGTAATTATTTTAAATTGGAATTTCAGCAATATCAGCAACAATGTGACAAATAAATTTTGTAATTAATGACCCACAAAATCATGACAGCAGTTGTGTCTGAATACACTCTGAAGATAATTTAGATAAGGCCTGGGAACTTTTAGTGCATTAGTTTCCTGTTACAGTAAAATCCCGTGCAAACTTAGTGGCCACAAACCACACAAATTCATTTCTTAATGATCAGATTTCAAAATCATAGTAAAAGTGGCTGTCAGTTATTCTTCAGGTTTCAGGAAAGACTCTATCCGTCCTCCAGCATTCCACCTGTTGAGTTCATGTCTTCCTACTGGCTGTTAACCTTCTTCCTTATTCGTGTAAGGATATTTGAGACCATATTTGATCCACGGGGATACTGCATGGTAACTTTCTGCTCTCTGAGTACCAGTTTGAAATGTCTTATATGTGTGTGTATATATATGTGTGTGTATACACACACACACACACACACACACACACACACACTTTTATGTGCTATTGTTTTATGTATTATGTATCACTTTTTTCTAGGACACATTGGCATTTTCAGGAAAGTCAGTAATCACATAGAACAGCAACTATCTCCCTAGGAGCCTGTGCACAGTCTGTTCTCAGAGTTATCTTAGGCTGTAACTGATGTTGTATGTTTCTCCTTTTGCCTCTGACAGTCACACTGACACTTCTTGTTTGTGCTGAAGAATTTCAGTGTTGTATGCTAGGCACATTGAGTAGTCAGACACATTTGGTCACTGTCTGATATCGATTTAATTTCACCATATCAAAACTCACAATGTATCTCGGCTCATATATTTCAACACATAGCCATGTTAAAGCCACTTCAACAATCTTGTCATTTCAATTTTTCACACTTCTTCATTTGTTTGTTATTTTGACAGTCATATGTCAAAATGCACACCAATCGGTAATGTTGTAGAAAATATAAAAAAACTTTGGGATCAAAGCTGTCAAACCATATGTCATGAAATTCTTTAAAGTAGCAATCCAAAGATACCTCAAAATTATGTGTTTGATGAACTCTTAAGGATTAGACCAACTTTCTTTTATGCTATTTTTAAAGGAAAAGTATAACCATAAATCCTGGTATCAATATATTTTCCTTCTTTTATAATTTAAAGGATTTGGTTTTTGATAAAACAGGCTGATTCTACCTGTTAACATTCATCTAATTACTAAACATGGATATCTTTGGACTATCATGCCAGTTTTGAACACATGCAACAGAGAGCCTCACAAGCAGCCATTAACATTTAGATATTTGTAAGAATTTTATCTAAGGTCATCCATCTTATCACAATATGTGATTTATTATGATATTTTCTTTATGCCAAGCAGCAAGAATATTAATAACTTTAATATTATAAAACTCCCGAATTTGGCTTTGTACTGGATTTTCATTTCAGTTATTGGGGTTTCCCATGATTCTCTGGGCTTTCATTGTTAGTCAGACACTTATACTACCTGTTCTTATTGGTTCTATATTGTATGCCTGTGTGTACATGTACATAAATAGATGTTTAATGAATATACATTTTTATAATGTGTATGTATTCCTTCAATTACTATCTATGATTATTGCTACATACCGCTAACGTCATCTTTAAACTGTGTTCTTAACCACTATCCTGTGCTTCTGTCCCCTTATTATTATTGCAGAAACGCAATATATGCTTTGCTAATTACGAAGTAGACAGTTTCTTTTCTGTGTGTATTATTCTTGAATGATTTTTATTGTTCCAATGCTGAAATAAAAATGATGAGGATGGCATGTCAGAAGATTCATTCTGCTGCCTCCCATCTCATGCTGCCCATCTGATGTCTCCAGGAACAAGCTAGGCTCTTTCAGCTTCATGGAGACTCTTATCTCTCCATGCTTCTGGTCGCAGAAGCTTTTATATCAGTGTGGAAGCAATGCTTTCTTTTATTGCTCCAAATACAACTGGATCATTATATTGATTTTTCTATAACATTCTCTTTCTTACTTCACAGCAGTTACAGTAACTTATGATATTATTTATATGTGGGTATTTCTTTATGTAACATCCAAATCCCCAGTAACATAGGAATTGAACAGAGAAAAGAAAAGAAATCTGTCAATTTTGTCTTCCGGTCTGCAGCCAAGAACTGCACAGAGAACTATACCTGACTGTGTTTACTCAATAGTTCTAGTAAATTATCTAATCAGCTGAAATTATCAGGAATTCAGAAATTTTCTTCAGGTCTTACTTAGGCAAGCATAATATTGATGTTTCATGGGTGAAAGTTCTGTAACTCCAACACCCAGGGTTCTGATATACTTTTCAGGATTCTTCAGGCACTTCATGCATATGGCACACATACACTTCTAAGGAAGATATCCACAGACATGAAATAATTAAATACAGACGATTTTAAATGACATACTGATCTTGAAATCTAAAAAAGAAACTTTGATACATGTTTATATTTTTATACTATATTGAAATCTTTTTTTCTTTATTAATTACACTTTATTCACTTTGTATACCCCTGGTGGTTCCCCCCCTCCTCCCATCCCAATCCCTCTCTTCCTCCACCCTCTGCATGCATGCCCCTCCCCAAGTCCACTGATAGGGGAGGACTTCTTTTCCTTCCTTCTGATCCTAGTCAATTAGGTCTCATCAGGAGTGGCTGCATTGTCTTCTTCTGTGGCCTGGTAATACTGTTTCCCCCTCAGGGAGAGGTAATTAAAGAGCAGGCCAATCAGTTCATGTCAGAGACAGTCCTTGTTCCTATTACAATGGAACCCACTTGGATACTGAACTGCCATGGGCTACATCTATGCAGGGCTTCTAGGTTATCTCCATACATGATACTTGGTTGGAGTATGAGTCTCTGGAAACACACCTGTGCTCAAATTTTTTCATTCTGTTGCTCTCCTTGTGGAGTTCCTGTCCTTTCCAAATCTTACTATTTCCTACTTATTTCATAAGGTTCCATGCACTCTACCCAATAGTTGGCCCTAATTCTCAGCATCTGCTTTGATAGTCTACAGGAGAGAGCCTTTCAGAGTCTCTCTGTGGCAGGTTCCTAAAATGTTTCCTGTTTTCTTCTTCTTCTTATGCCCATCCTATTTGCCTTTCAGGACATGGATTGAGCATTTCAGTCAGAGTCCTCCCTCTTGATTAGTTTTTGTACAGATTTTAGTAGGTTTATCCTATATTATGTGTCTATATCAGTGAGTATATACCGTGTGTGTTTTCTTGTTTTGGAGACAGCTCACTCAAGATGATCCTTTCCAGTTCCCACCATTTACCTGCAAATTTCCTGATTTCCTTGTTTTTCATTGCTCATTAGCCATCAGGGAAATGCAAATCAAAACAACCCTGAGATTTCACCTTACACCCATCAGAATGGCCAAGATGACAAACTCAAGTGACAACACATGCTGAAGAGGTTGTGGAGAAAGGGGAACCCTCCTCCACTGCTGGTGGGAATGTAACCTTGTACAACCACTCTGGAAATCAATCTGGCACTTTCTCAGACAAATAGGAATAGCGCTTCTTTAAGTTCCAGCCATACCACTCCTAGGCATATACCCAAAAGAGTCTCAAGTACACAATAAGGACATTTGCTCAACCATGTTTGTAGCAAACTTATTTGTAATAGCCAAAAGCTGGAAACAGCCCAGATGCCCCTCAAATGAGGAATGGATACAGAAATTGTGGTACAACACAATGGAATATTACTCAGCAATGAAAAACAAGGAAATCCTGAAGTTTCACTAATTCTTACCAACTTCATTCCCCTCCTCTGTGTCCTTCTCTGCCTGAACTTTATTTTTTATTTTTTTAATTCTTTTTTTCTTTTTTTTTGTATTTTATTTTTTTTCTTATCAGTTACATTTTATTAACTATGTACCCCAGCCGTGTCCCGATCCCTCATTCCCTCCCAGTCCCTCCCTCCCTCCCTTCTCTCCACCGTGCCCCTTGCCAAGTCCACTGATAGGGGGGACCTCCTCCCCATTCATCTGATCCTGTTTTATCAGGTATCCTCAGGACTGGCTGCAAAAAATACAGGGTTAACACTGTGGATGTGTCACTTGGGATTTGAAAAACCATCCTCACTTCTTCAACTACATTTAACCATTTATGCAGCAACCACAACCATAAACATGCACTGAAAAAAAAAAAAAAGCTTCTTTAATAAGGATCAGAGCTACCATCTTTGGGAATCTGCAACCTAATGTACTTGTCACATGAAATAGATCCCCAATGCATAGTAACTTTGTTCCTTTCCTAATCAATTAGGGCCTCTCTGGTGTTACTCTAAGTGGCCACATTTTATATCTATTCTTTTCTCTATCTTGCATTAAATTTTTCAGTCAGAAAAGCTGTTAATCTAGGCAGCACTTTGACTCTTTGCAGAATGAAAAATATATGGCATGCCATTCCCTTTGATTGCAACAAGAGTCCTCCTCTTCTAAATAAAGGGCATCATGAGTCGAGAGCCCTTATCATGCTCAGAAACTGACTTTAAGTTCTTTACAGGTTCAGGTACCAACTCTTCGTAACAAAACTTCTGATGAGAAAAATGAAAAATAATCTGCCCAAGGTCAACTCAAGGAGTCATACCAGAATGCAGTGAAAAAGTTAGGGTCTGGAGGAGTTAGGGAAGGGGGAAACCTTAGTCAGAATATATTGTACAAAAAAAAAACTATTTGTTAATAAAAATATAAAGAAATGAGAGGCCCACCTCTGTTTATCTAAATAAACAAATGAAAATGGAAAAGGAGTGCATGAAGTTAGGAGGGAGACTTGATTGTGGTGGTGCCATGACTGGGGTAGGATATCAGGAGTGGGGAGGACATCAATATATTTTATATGTATTCGAAATTCTCAAAGAAAAAAATTAAAAACTAAAAAAATTTCAAAAAATAAATAAAATAAAATATGGTTAAAACATACTAGTTTAGGAAATTATAGCACTAAGTATTCCTGTAGTGATTATTAAATATCTGGCGTAAATTTTCTTCCTTTTACAAGGCCTGATATGCAATAAGACAGCTATTGGTTTCCCTAAAATGTAAGTGCCACTATGGCATCAGTGGAGCAATCTTTCCAAGCTAGATACTGTTCTTGCTTGTAGGCTTTAAAGTTGTTTAGGAAGTTGAATAGCATTTCTCTCTCAGAACCTTGACTAGCACCTTCAGTTGCCATATGAGCTAGACCTCCGTGTTGGTTCTATCTGGGTGCTTTCAAGTCCTGTATTTGAGGTATGCGGTGTCTTTAGAAATCGGGTTTTACTTTCAAGTTCTCAAAGGCAACCAAGGGAAATGGCAACAGCCTATAGTGATCTGGAAGAATTTGTTTCCAACTGACCAACAATCTGAGGGGAGCTGTCCAATGACTGGTATTGAGGACATTCTTAGATAGTATGTGGCTTTTGGAAGAAGCGCCATTATTATGTGTAGTATAATACCATTGCACATAGTATATATGTGTATTATATATATGTATACACAAATGTATACATTTCTAAGGAATCTCAAAAAAATATTTCCCCTATGATTTCTTCAACATCTTTATTCTTATTTGTCTTTACTTCCACTCTTTCTTTCATACTATATATTCTTCACTCTCTTAATTTATAGTGCCCTAAGGTTCTCCCATTTCTTCCTTTATAGCACCTGTGTTCTACTAATCCTCCACTCTAGAGCTGTTTATAATGCCAATGGGGTCGGAGGAAATTCCCAAATACCGACAATTAGATTAACAGTTACAAGCATATGAGTATAAAGAAAAGTAGATTACTCAGAAATGTATCCTTCATCTACTTGGCATATATAGGAGAGAATAGCTTGTCATTTATGAAGAAAAAGGATAAGAAACTGAGAAGTATCACAGCACATCTGTTAGGTATGTTTGTCAAGATGATTACATAAGACAAATAGTTCACTTAGTGAATTCACATGGAGAGAAACAAAGTACAGTTAACTGTTGAAACCCTGCAAATAAATTTATTGATAAAGAACATTTCTAAAATTAATAATAAATTTTGTTACCATTCATGTAACATCCAGTGGGATTTTCTGATTCATTTACTGCATGCTGAGAGCAAAATCTAGTATTTGTGTTGACAGAGCAAATCTGTTATACTTTCTTTTATTGAAAATATAAGTATTTTTCATATACTAAATAATTATCATGGTTTTCCTCCCTCTATTCCTCTCTGTTTCTACTGTTTCCATCTGAATCCACTCCTTTTTTAAACTCTCATTACAACTGGGATACAAAGTAAATAAACTCTAACTAATACTAAAAAATAAAAATTTAATTAAAAAAAGCCAATACAAAACAAAAACAAACATGTGGATAGACGAAAACAAACAAAAGAAAAATATTTCAAGAAAAGTCAGAAGAAATGGATATCGATACAGAACCACATCATTGCCACGCTTGGGAATCCCATAAAAATGCAAAACCAGAAGCCATAATATGTATACAAAGAACTGGAGGGGGAGAAAAAAACACAGCAAAAAATGACAATAAAAAATAAAAGATTAAAAAAAAACACAATATTTTTAAAAGACCTAACATGACATGAGACAAGGAACCTCCAAAGATGTCTTTAAGGTTGTTTTCTGTTGGCTATCAACTATTTGGCAAGTAGTCTACCCTTAAGAGTAATTTGTTTTCTGGGAGACTTACTTGGAGAAAACTAAATTTCATTTGCAAGTTGTTATCAATTGGAGGTAGGTTCTGAGTTAGGGATGGGGCCATGTGGCTACTTCTCCTATTCGCTCTATAGCTCTATAACCCCGTTGGGTGCTGGTACACTCAAGCACTTTGCATGTTGCCTCAGTCTCTGAGAGTTTGTATTCATATGTTAAGCAGTCCTGCTGTGTGTAGAAAGCCTTGTGTCATTGGTGTCCATCATCCCATCTGGCTTTTACACTCTTTCTAGCTCTTAGTCTTTGAGAATCCCAATCCTAAGGGTTGGAATTTGATGTAGAAATTTCATTTAGTGTTGGTTCCAAGAGATAAACTTGTACATCTACAATGAGAAACAGTCTGGTAGCTACTCAGAAGTTCAGAATTTATGTACATCAAGATCCAGCTATAACACTCTTGGGCATATCTAAATGACTATTTTATTCCAGAACTACTTGGTCAACTATATTCATTGCTGCTGTATTCATAAGAGTCAGAAATTGGAAACAATCTAAATGCCTCTCAAAAAAAAAAAAAATGAAAAAAGATCTTGTGCATGTGTGCAAGGGTATGTTTCTCTTGTCATTAAAATTACAACTGTAAAATTGGAATTAATCTTGCCATTAAAAATAAAGTGAAGCCATGAAACTTGAAGGGAATTGGGTGGAACTAGGAAAAAAAATCCAAATAAGGTATTCCAGACCCAGAAAGAGGAATATGGTATGCATTGTCATATATGTGTATATTATCTGTTAAGTCAGTATCAACTAAAATATAATATGCAGAATCACAATGGTTAGATATAGAGTATGGAACTAGGGGCCAACAGGTAATCTTTCTAGGAAAGGGAAAAAGATTAGATAATTATAGATGGGCAGTGGTTTGTACACAATGGGAGGATCAGCTGGGACAGGAAAGAAGGGAGAAATGAGGGAGGGAATATGAGAGAGACAGATGAAATTAAGAGTCATTTGAGGGGAAGTGTGGAAAGCTTTCACAGTAGAAGCTCCTAAAATACATACATACATGAAGGTGATCTATATGGAATACCCAAATAACAGGAAGCCCCAACTATATATCCCTTATCACCAAATGAAGCTTCTGACACAAGGACTGAGTTACACAGTTAAGTTGATAGTAATCAGGGTCTAGTGGAACTCTCAAACAGCCCAGTCTGTTGCCAAAGATATAGGTTTTGCTTAACAAACTGATGTCAAGGCCCAGTCCTAATGAAAGCACCTATACAACTCATTGAACATGGGGAGTTGAGTTTTTGTCTACATGGAGTCTTTACTTCTACATGCTACCAAAGGAGAATGGTAAACAGCAATCAAGCAATAAAAACTTCGGTCTACAATGGTGTCCTAGCTACGAGATACATTAGTGAAATAGTAGCACCATGCTCATGGGAATAACCAATGAATACCTGATTTAACTTTAGACCGATTCTATGTGATGGTTCCCATGCCAGATGCTTAGATGACTAAGGACCTGAGACTAGGTAGCCCAGGAACCTAAGGTAAAACCAAATGTTACTGTTCTACTAGAGGAAGGTAGCAAAAAAATAATTTACTTCTAATGCCATTGCACAGACTCATATATCATTGCCTTGCTCAGCCACCGTCACAGACACTCCTAGTACAGCAGAGAGGAATGATTACAGAGATATGCTGTCACACAAGAAACTGAAACGGAAAGACCTTGGAAAACTTTTAATTTTAACTTCTCAACATACTATTACATGTGTGTTACACAAAACAGTAACTGGTACATTATAGATGTTTGATATTTTCTTCCCTTAAACTATTGAATAATTTAACTTTGTTACATTTTTATCATAATTTATTACAATTTATTCATATTGTGTTCCTACTGTGGCCCCCTCTCTCATCTCCTCCTAAACTCACCCTCCCTCTTCTTCCCCTGTGCCCCTCCCCTAGTCCACTGATAAGGAAGGTCCTCCTCCCCTTTTATTTGACCCTAGCCTATCAGGTCTCATCAGGACTGGTTGCACTGTCTTCCTCTGTGGCCTGGCAAGGTTGCACATTTAATATATGCTCTTTTGTAAAGGATAAAACCTTGGACAAAATGAAAATAAAAATTCTCAA
The DNA here is from genome assembly GCF_907164565.1 of Psammomys obesus. Taxonomy (NCBI): domain Eukaryota; kingdom Metazoa; phylum Chordata; class Mammalia; order Rodentia; family Muridae; genus Psammomys; species Psammomys obesus. The sequence continues at coordinate 23,167,345 of NW_026585689.1, forward strand.
AACTACCAAGAAGACAAATTGACTTGTCTCCATGACTCTATTCTTCATAGTTTTATTTCCCTTACAAATTATACTTTTAGGAAATAAATGCATGTAGTACAATGTTGAGTTATAAAACTGTGAAACAAGATGTATATATATATATATGATTTTATTTTTTGGTTTCTACATTATACAGTTGCCCGAATTCTTTCATTTGATATAAAGTTCCCTGAGTTAAGTACCAACTGTCTTGGAAACTGAAATTTGTGTTTTAATTTCCTTTTATCATCATGCTTTGCTCTCTTAGTCTTTTTTTTTTATTTATTCACTTTACATCTCTATTGCATCCCTTCCCCTCCTCACCTCTCCAACCCTCCTTCCCACTCTTTTCCTTTTCCCCCTCCCTTTCTCCTTAGAAAAGGGGAGTGCCCTCACCAACCTACCTCTGCAAATCAGGTTGCATCAGGACTCAGTACATCCTGTTCCACTGAGGCCCACCAAAGCAGTCCAGCTAGGGGAAATGATCAAAAAGTAGGCAAGAGTGTCCATGTCAGAGACAACCCCTGCTCTAACTGCTACAGCACTCACATGAAAACCAAACTGCCCATTGGCTACATATGTGCCAGGGACCTCAGTCCAGTCAATGAATGCTGTTTGGTTGGTGGTTCTGTCTCTGTGTGCTCCCATGATCCTAGGTTAGTTGTTGGTCTTCTTATGGAGTTCTTGTCCCCTCTGGATCCCTTTATCCTCCCTCCAATGATTCCACAAGACTCCCTGAGCTCTGCCTAATGTTTGGTTGTGGGTCTCTTCATCTGTTTCTATTGGCGGCTGGATGGAGCTTCTCAGAGCATAGTTATGTTAGTCTCTTGTTGCAAGCATACCAGAGTATTGTTAATAGTGTTAGGGGTTGGCTCTTTCCCATGGGATAGATCTCAAGTGGGATCTCTTGATATTAATCATGAAGAATAAGGTGGCATTTTAAGGCACTCAGTGTTTCTTAAATGTTTTTTTTTCTTACCATTTTATTTATTTACGGTTTAGAAAAGTAATGGAATGTATTTTGAAGCCAGAAGGCAGTGTTCAGAAGCCAATTCTGTCCTCCCACTATACAGACGCAGGACTTTCAGCTAAGTGGAAAAGTGTGTTTATCTGCTGTACCACTCTGTATTTTATATATTTCTTTGATTTTCCAAGACAATGAAATTTCAAGTGAAATTCTTACCCAGGTAAGTTGTATAAATTAAACATGTTTGCCCAGAACTTGCTACTATCAAGTATGCACAGTAAAAGAGATTAATGTTTTCATTGTATGATACTTATGTCAACAGTATTGAAGCAAATACCAGGAGACTTTGAGAGTCTCAGAATCTGCTTTCTCCAGTAATAATCAACTTACATTTCAGTAACAAAACCCATTAATATATCTTTTTGTTTCTCTCCTCCTCAATATGGAGGGAGGAGTGGAATTTTTAAAGTTCAAAACAAAAAGATGTTGCATAATATCAGAAAGAAGAAATATTTACACAGATTGAAGAATAAACTAGAGCCAAGCATGTTGGTTCATTCCTGTAATACAAGAAAGCCCTTGGGATGAGACTGAGGTTGGAGAACAGCTATGAGTTTTAGACCAACCTTAATTACATAGTGACTGCCATACCAGCCTTAGCAAAGGTGTGAGACAATGTTTGTCTCAAACAAATGAATAAATAACTAAATATAAATAGTAATCTGTGATTCATGGACTAGAAGAGATAAGGCTGAGTATTTTCTTTAGATGCCAATGTCTATGAAAACATCATGGATTCACTGAAATGAGCTCCTTTTCATCACCCTTCTGGAATCCAGGAATTATATCACAGAATGTTATCAACAAATACTTCAGAAACGTTACTTCAAATTAAGCCTGCCAATCACATTATGACCTGGATGTGACCTTAAATAATTAAAGACTTGTTATCTTAAATTATGCTGAATTGACTTTTGGTGACTCAATATTGAAATTACTTGAGGACTTTTCACTTCAGATAGGCTAAAAAGCAACAGGCCACAAACACTTTTAAAATAATGTCTTTACCACCAAACTCAGAAAACTGACACTTAATTGACCAGGAAAAGTGAAGGACTGCTGATTTGATACTTACTTACAACCTCAGACCACAGATCTTGTATTGTATTTTCACTGTAGAAAGTAGCATTGTAGTGAGGTTCATTTTTCCTATCATTTATTTAAATAGATTTATTACTATGACAAATTTAGGAATCATAATTTAATCATAGAATCATAAATTGATATTTAAGAATAGTTATCCTACTTTGCTTTTATACTAAAATCCTCATAAACCTGTAAATTTAATAACATTTGTTTTCTCTTTTTTGATCATGTCTTGCACTAATTATACACTTATACCTATAAATATTCTTCTCAGATGTATAAAGGTAAAGGGAATATCTCTCCAGCAATATTTGATTTCTGTATTTGCATATTTTGATTTTTAATAAATGCTGAAGTAATTAATTATTCCTTTGGTACTATATAAAGATTCAATATTAAGTATTTTTAGGTTTCTTTGCATGGTTGATTATTTGACTTTTGTTGTTGTTTGCATAAAAAGAAAGATAGCAATAGATTGGAATACACAAAAAAATGAACTAAGAAGAATATGGATTATAAAAGAATTACCACTGTGGATAGTTAAATAATTGAGAAAACAGAGGAAAAAATCAAATTACATGGCTTTATCACACATTTGGAGGAGTCAAACTTAGGGGGTTTCTGTCCTAGCTTATCTTCTCTCAATACTCCTCAAAAGAATTTGCAAACAGTATGAGCTCCCTGCTCCTTTTGAGACACAGACAAGTGTTCATCTTCACTGGCTTCAAAGAGAAATGGCTACACAGTGGTTGATCTTGGGGAACTTGAAGAACCTGACAAAGTGGATGTCATATCAGAGTCTATCTTTTCTATTTAAAAAGTTATTATTCATATAAGATGATTTAATGTAGGCAAAAAGATTTACTATTTGATTATACACTCAATTATAATATGCTCTGATTCTAAAAGACCAAGAATATACATGAAAAATACAATTTTCACTTTTGTTCATTTTATGAAGTTTAAAAATTTGATATATAAATTAAGAAGTTAAGGCAGGTGAGGAGGCACACACCTGAAACCCAGCACTCAGGAAACAGAGGCAGGCAGATCTATGTGAGTTCAAGGCCAACCTAGTTTTCAAAAGGAGTCCAGGACAGCAGAGGCTACACAGAGAAACCATGTCTCAAAGAACAAACAAACAAAAACCAAAAAAGAAAGAAATCATTAGATAAAAGGTAAAATTGTTCTTTGATTTTATTTATTTTTGTTTTTCTTTTGTTGTTGTTGTTTTTCACGTTTTTATTTTTAAATTTTTTCTTTATTATTTTTTTTTAACTTTTATTAGTTAAACTTTATTCACTTTGTATCCTCCCATAAGCCCCTCCCTCCTCCTCTCATGCTCTCATCCTCCCCTCCCCCTTCTTAATGCATGCCCCTCCCCAAGTCCACTGATAAGGGAGGTCCTCCTCTCCTTCCTTCTGATCTTAGTCTATCAGATCACATCAAGAGTGGCTGCATTGTCATCTTCTGTGGCCTGGTAAGGCTGATTCCCCCTCAGGGGGAGGTGATCAAAGAGCACACCAATCAGATTATGTCAGAGGCAGTCCCTCTTCCCATTACTATGGAACCCTCTTGGACACTAAACTGCCATGGGATACATCTGTGCAGGGCTTCTAGGTTATTTCCATGCCTGGTACTTGGTTGGAGTATGAGTCTCTGGAAAGACCCCTGTGTTCAAATTTTCTCATTCTGTTGCTCTCCTTGTGGAGTTCCTGTCCTCTCCAGATCTTACTATTTCCCACTTCTTACATAAGATTCCATGCACTCTGCCCAACAGTTGACCTTAATTCTCAGCATCTGCTTTAATAATCTGCAGGGCAGAGCCTTTCAGAGTCCCTCTGTGGCAGGTTCCTAACTTGTTTCCTCTTTTCTTCTTCTTCTGATGTCCATTTCTTTGCTTTTGGGGATATAATCAAGAGGGAGGACTCTGAATATTATTATTTATTACAATATATTCACTTTGTATCCCAGCTGTAGCTACTCCCTCATCTCTTCCCAGTTCCACCCTCTCTCCCTTCTCACCCCCCCCAAGTCCCTCTCCTAGTCCACTGATAGGGAAGGTCCTCCTACCCTACTACCTGACCTAGAGGGTCAGGTCTTATCAGGACTGTCTGTATTCTCTTTCTCTGTGGCCTAGTAAGGCCATCTCACAGGGGAAGGTGATCAAAGAGTAAGCAACCCAGTTCATTCCCATGAGTGCCCGTGATCCCTTTACTAGGGTACCACATAAAGACTGAAGTACCCATGGGCTATATCTGAGCAGGAGCTCTAGATCTCCTCTATGCATAGTCCTTGTTTGAATCATCAGTCTCTGGAGACCCACATGGACCCAGATTTATTGGTTCTGTTGCTCTCCTTGTGGAGCTCCTGTCCCCTTCAGGTCTTTCTATCTCCTCCTTATTCCATAAGATTCCCTGCACTCTGCCCAAAGTTTGGCTATGAGTCTCAGCATCTGCATCAATACCATGATGGTTAGAATCTCCCACTATTCAGGTGTTGGGATAGATGTGTGATGTAAGCTTTAATAATGTTTCATTTACAAATGCCCTTGTATTTGGGCATAGATGTTCAAGATTCTGATGTCCTATTGGTGAATCTTTTCTTTGATGAGACTGCTTTGTCCCTCCCCATCTCTTTAGATGAATTTTGGTTAAAACTCTATTTTATTAGATATTAGGAAGGTTACTTCAGCTTCCTTTCTCTTGGAAAATATTTTTCCAGCCCTTTACTCTGAGGTAGTTTTTATCTTTGTTGGAGAGGTGTGTTTTTTGGATGCAGCAGAATGTTGGATCATTTCCACAACCATTCTGCTAGTCTGTGTTTTTTTTTTTTTTTTTTATTGGAGAATTGAGTCCATTGATGTTGACATATAATAGTGGCCAATGAATGCTAGTTTCTGTTATTGTGGAGTTGGTGGTGACAATGTGTTTATGTGCTTGTTTTCTTTTGATTTTTTTGTTGTGAAATTATTTAAATTCTGTGTTTTCTTGGATGTAGTTGATCTCGTTGGGTTGGAGTTTTCCTTCTATTATCTTCTGTAAAGCTGGTTTGCTGTGTGGATATTGTTTAAATTTATTTTTATTATGGAATACTTTGTTTTCTCCATTCATGTTGATTGAAAGCTTTGCTGAGTATAATAGTCTGGGTTGGATCTGTGGGTTCTTACTGTCTGCATGACATCTGCCTATGCCCTTCTCACTTTCATGGTTTTTGTTGAGAAGTCTGGTGTGATTCTGATATATCTTCCTTTATATGTTACTTGGTCTTTTCCCCTTGCTGCTTTTATTATCATTTATTACAATTTATTTAATTTGTATCCGGACTGTGGCCCCCTCCCTCATCTCCTCCCAAATCACCCCCTCCCTCTTATCCCCCTATACTTTTCTGCTTTTAATATTTATTTCTTTGTCCTGTAGAGTTAATGTTTTGATTATTATGTGGCAGGAAGAGTTTCTTTTCTGGTGTAGTCTACTTGGTGCTCTGTAAACCTCTTGTATATTTAAGGACATATTTTTTTTTTAAGTTGAGAAATTTTTCATCTATTATTTTCTTGAAATTTTTTCTGGACCTTGGAGTCTGGGATCTTCTTTTTCATCTTTTCCTATTATTCTTGGTTTTTGTCTTTTCATAGTGTCCTTGATCTCTTGGATATTTTGTGTAAAGACCTCTTCTGTTTTTATGCCTTTTTGAGAGATGTATTGAGTTCTTCAATTGTATCTTCAGTGCCTGAGATTCTCTCCCCCATTTCTTGTATTCTCTTAGTGATGTTACCTCTGTGGTTCTGGATCTCTTCCCTAGGTTTTCCATCTCCAAGAATTTCTCATTGTGTGTTTTCTTTATTGATTATAATTCCGTTCTCATTTCTTTCACTGTTTGAGTGTGAATTCCTGTCTGTCCATGATGGCTTCTATTTGTTGAGCTGTGTTTGCCTTTATTTCTGTGAGAGATTTGAATGTTTCCTCTTTATGTGCCTCTAATAAATGGATAAACATAGATTTAAGATCATTTTCCTGTGTTTCCAATGCAATAAAATATCCATTGAATTTTGGGGTTGCTGGTGAAGCCTTTATGTCCTGAGTTTTGTTGGATGTGTTCGTAGGCCAACCTTTAGCCATCTGGTTGCCTGTCGCCTTGGCTGTTGTTCCAGGGTGATGAGAGAGGACTAGAGGTTTGGGAATGGATGCTGGTGTTTCAGATGCAGTTAAGGAAGAAAGGCTGCAGGCACGTGTGCAAGGGCAGGACCCTGGGTGGGAGTGTGCCTTAGGGGTCAGGGGCAGTTACAGGTGTCTGGGGGTGGGAGTGCTGGTGCAGTTCATGGGTGCAGTGTGCTGTGTGCAGGTGCCCTGAATGTCTCAGTGTGGGTGGTAATCGCAGCGTGTCTCAGGTCTGTGCTTCAGCTACTCAGATCTGCCTGGGCTGCAACATCTTGTACCCAGGAACCTTGCACTTCTGCTGTTTGTCGTTTGCCTGGACTCCATGGGAGTGACCCACAGAGCTTGGGCTTGGATTTTGGAAACACCGTCCCAGGCAGGGATCATGCTGCTGTCCACAGTTGGAAGAGGGGGTGTGAGGGATCAGGTGTCTGCCTACCAGCAGAGAGGATCCCCAGGTCTGGGTCTCCACACGCGCTCCCAGGCTTATGCAGAAAGTGTGGGTGTCCCTTGGCTCTCCACTTTCACATTCTGGCAGACGTGGCAGGAGCTCTGGATCTGATTGACACCAACTGTCCTAGGGATTCCAATGCTGCTTGCAGGGCAGCAGGCCACTAGAGCAGAGGGTCCCTGGACTGGGGCTAAGCACTCGCCACCGGGGCAGATCAATGTGCGGGTGGTCCACAGTTCACCACTCCCAGACCACACAGACATCCAGGGGTGGGAGGAGGTTGGATCCGATCTGCCCAGGCTCAGGAGTTGTCCCTTCTAGCCTGGGAAGCCTCAAAGTTGATGTTCTGGATCCAGCTGCCTGTCCACTCACCAGTTTCAGAGTTCCGGATCCTCTGCCCCTCAGATATGGTACACACTAGTCACCACTATCTTGGAGCCCCCACACTACTGGAATTTTTAAAAAGACTGTCATACTATTATAGTTCTTCTTTGCATTACATAATAAAATTCACAGGAGAATTTGAGAGCAGAGATGAAAAGACTATGAACCTAAAATTATATATTTGTGCATACAAGTTGACAAGGAATGGATTGTGCTGTTCAGTTTTCGTCAACTTGACAAAATCTTAGATACACTTGGGAAGAGGGAACTTCATTTGAGGAATTGCCTCAGTTCGATTACCATGTGGACATGTGTTTCAGGTACTTACTGATTGACATTTGATATATGAAAGCACAGTCTACTCTGGGTAGTGGCACTTCTACAGAGAAGGATTAGGCTATATAAAATAAATAAATAAACAAATACATATGCAAATAAATATATAAATAAAAATAATTTTACATACCAAAGGATATAATCTGGTAAGCAGCAGTACTTTTTCTTTCAGTTCTCAGCTCCGGTGCTTGATAGTCTACTCTGCCTTCCCCAAGTTCTTTTTGGTCAATATTTGTTGCAGCAACAGAAAGTAAGTAGAACAATTTTCTACAGAGTCATATCAGTTCTCCAAAGGTTAAGTGCTTGGGTGGAGTGGCCATGTAATCATAAGTGTCCTTTTTTATGATAATTATTTTTTGAAAATTCCGTATATGGTTGTTACATGCACATCATTTTCTCTGCTCCCTACCCCTGCCAACACTTTCACTGCTCCCAACTCAATCCAATCTCTCTCAACTTTGTGACATGCCTATATTTATAATTATAGTTCTCTGAGGACACTTAGCCTAGCTTGTATGAGCATGTGTTTGCAGCTGGCCACTCAAGATTGCATAAACTAACAGGGAAATTGTTACTGGAAAAAACTGATTCCCCCTCTCATAGTCATTGATTTTCTGTAGCTATTCATTTAGGTGTTGGGGCCTTATGACATTTTCCCTATGAAAAATGCCAGGTTGATTGGTGCTGTCATCATGCAGGCCTTGTTTAAAAAAACCATATTGCTGACATTTTATGTGTTCAGCTTTTGCTTCATATCTAGAATATGCTATCTCACGGCACACATTCTGGTCTTCTGACTTTTACAACCCTTCTGCCACCTCTGTTATGGGCTTCTCTGAGCCTTAAATGTAAGGGTTACCTTATAGAACTTCTAATTAGAGTTGAGCACAACATGGTCACTTATTCTTTGCATTTTTACTAGTTGTGGGTGCTCAATAATTAATGCCTGATAATTATGGTGTTGGGGCAAAAGCTTTCTTAGGAGTGTGAGAGCTATGCGACTTTTTTGGGTATAAATATAAATGTTTAGAAATTACAGAGATTTGGGAAAATAGCAGCAGTAGGTTCTCTTTTAGGGACTGTGACCTCTCAAGCTACAGATAAATGTTTAGATTTACAGTATCAGGAATGAAATTCCTAGCTATTGAGGGATATATAACTCATATTAGACTGTTATTGGTCACCAAAGTAAAAGTGCTACCATTTGGGTATCTGTCCAGGTCAATAATGTCTTTATCAATTTTCTGGGATGATTTGGACTACTGATTACATTTCTCTTTTGGAAGCTTGTATAGTACTTTCCAATCCTATGAAAACTAATGTTCAGAAAGAAGGCTTCCAAGTCAATTCAAAATTTTTCTCTCTCTACAATTGAAGCCCAAAGTGTCCAGTACCTTCAACCAGAAGTTCTTCTCTCTAAGTTCAGAAAGGCACCAAATCTTATTGTTTATGAAGATTCACATGGAATAGTTTTGTGATGTTCATAAGTTCCCAGAACCCCAGTCCTCCTTTGGTAAGGAAACAAATAAAAACCTTTTTACTTATTCATTCAATATTTTATTTATTGCATTAATTAATTGAAAAATATTCTAATTTGTTTATAAACAGAATAAATATTTTCTCTTACCATGGTAGAAAGGATTTTATTTTGTTTGACTTATTTTTTTTTGTAATTTTGTGTGTTATGCACAAAATTAAAAATTATCTAAGAGAAGATAATTTTAATTGAGTAATAATTTAAGATTTTTAAATAATTAAGAACACTGAGAGTTGGGCAGTAGCCCAGCAGACAAATGCTCTACCTTTGCAAGCATGACAAACTGAGTTTGATCCTTTGAGCCTACATGAAGGTAAAGAGAGAAAACAAACTACAAATTTTCTCTCCCACCACTACGCATGCATCCTCACCACACTCCACTCATCATGCACATATGCAAACAGTATTTGACGGTAATAATCTAAAGGTAAGGTAATGTTAAGAATGGGAGGGAATAAACTTGTGAAACAGAGTTTTAAGCAGCAACTCAGAAAAAAAATACGACAAGACATCTGCTATACTCATAGATCAATGTCTTGTTCAGACATCATCAGGAAAGCTTCCTCTTGCAGCAGATGGGAATAATTATGGAAACTAACAAACAGATATTATGCAAAGAGTGAGAAACCTTGGAACACTAAGCCATAAATGGGATGTCTCTATTAAATCCTTTTCCTCAGGGCTGAAGGAACTCAATGGAAAAGGAGGCAAAAAGTATAGAGGGGACAGAGAAGCTGGGAAACACCAAGAAAACAAGGCCCTCTAAATCAACACCAGCAAAGCTCATATGAAAAGTAACTACAGCAGAATGCACAGAACTTTCACCAGGTTCAATAATATGGTTCTATAATATGGTTTCCAGTTAAATATTTTTATGGAATTCCTAAGTGTGCAAACAAATGGGTCTTCTGGCCCAAGCTTGATATGGTAGTTTTGTTTTTATTTTATTATATTTTATTTCAGTCTATATTTTTTGAGCACATGAATAATAACCTAGCCAACGGGGTAAAGGTTAACAACTGAATTGTCACATACACGTGCTGCAAGAGGGAAAATCAGTTTTCTCCAACAGAGTGAATGACCACTCTAGAACAGAGCTCATATTCAGGAGTGTGTGGCCAAAATAAGATGGATTCCATAGGTCTTTGGTTTTTGTTTTTGTTTCTGTTATGTTTTGTTTTAATGTGTCTGATTTTATTTTGCTACAGTATTGTTTCCTTTTTTCCCCTTAACTTTTAGTGTGATTGTAATTTATTATTTCAGTTTTGTTGGATTTTGTTGTTGTATTGGCTTTTTTTTTTTTAAGTGCTTAAACTTTGGCATTTTGGGAGTGGCAGAGGATCTGGAAGTTGTTGGGGAAGAAAAAATATGACCAAATTATATTTGAATTTAAAATGTTAAAAAATAATAAGTAAAATAAGAATAAAAGACAATAAGAATAAATATACATTGCTTTTAGGAATATTAAGGTGATGTTTCCATACAATAAAATCCTATGATGTAAGACCCTTCCTTCTGACAGGAGTGATATTTAATTCTGTTCTCACAAATGTAAGTGTGTTTTCTTAAAATAATAAAGTACTTTATAGAAATATCAGTAGACAAATGCATATTTACTATTTATTTTCTATTTTTCATTCATCTGCTGCTTTTTACACTGAGAAACACAAAAGACTAATAATTCTACATTATAATATCATAGATCATATTTTTCTACTGAACATACTATTAGGTTATTAAATCCATATACTCTCTAGGGCAACAGAGTTTAAATAGATAATTTGATTACACTTCCCCTTGTCTCTTTTAAATCAAATGCCCCCAGCAGGAAAAATACATTCAAATACCATGTGTACTACAAATTACATTCATCACTGCTAGATGTGTTTGAATTACTTTTATATTTTCATTTGAGTTCTGCTGGCCACTTGCTGTGTAACCTTAGGCAAAATATCCATTACAAACTTTATGCGTTATTTTTTTATTTTAATAGACTAAGAAAAATGCATTTGCCAACATGTTTGAGTAGCTGTGTTTTGGAGAAGATCAGTAAGGTGGAGATGGGAGCAATGGAAAATGAAGGACAAAGCATCCTCATTTCTGGGTGAGACTAGACCATTGCGTGAAGTCTCTGTGATGATACAGCAAGGCAATGAACACAGTGTCTCACTTTTTTACACCTTGCCTTTCAGTTTTCACTTTCCCCCTCTTTTGTGTGTGATTCTGAGAACAGATAAGCTCTCTAAGCAGGGTGTTTCATAAGTCATATGGCGTAATTGTAGGTGTTGTGAAGACTACATAAGCTTGATGGTGAGACTTCAGGTCAGCCAAAAGTCAAGAATTCGAAGGGTTCTCAGCACTGGTGTGTTGTCAGTAATATGCGATTTATTTACCTATAGGTGCTCCTTATAGTTTTAGATGTTCAAATTATTCAGAACAGTGCATTATAGAATAACAATTCATGGTTTTCAAATTATCCTATCTCTTCAGTCTTGCATAGAAAATTTTACAGTAGACACTAGTAGCCTACTAAATACTTCAGGGCATATTTGCATTTAAAAATTCGGTATCTTTGGAAGTAAAATAATAGAAGATATATATTCCTCTTGTATAGAAATAAGACTTTACATAGATTGTGCTCTTTCCCCCTAATTGTCTTGTTTTTTTTTTTTGTTTGTTTTGTTTTTTATTAGATTTTTTAAAGAAGCTTTTCTATTTTCCTGGAAGTAAATGCTATTAGAAATAATAATACACACTCAATAAGTCCTTTGACTATTTCAAGGTAAGTGCTAAGATGAGAATGTATTTGTCATAATTAACTTAGTAGTATCTTCCTGTATAATTTCTCTGTACTCACAGAAATTTACTAGTTTGAAACTATAGGAAGCTGCTTTTCAGTCTTGGAAATAATAATAACTATTCTTAGAATTTTAAAGAAAGATGTCACTCAGCTCCACATGTCACATTTGTTCTTTCAGACACAGAATTCTTTAGTAACTAGTATATGGTTGGTGCAGCTTCTATTTCACATCTTGCAGATTCCCTTTAATTTTAAAGTCCCACACAAAGCAATGTAACATCAATATTTAGAAGATGGAGGACTGGTGATGGCCATAACTCAGTCTTATGCCAAAAAGATACGACATTGAATCAAAATCAGTGTCAACAGACAACTTTCCAACAAATGACATGAAGAAGTCTTGGCAGAATGAGAAGCAGTGAGCATAATATTCACTGCACATATATGCAATTCCTTGCCAATAGCTTTGAGTATAAATCTAACAATGGGTTATTTCGATGCATCTGAGTGAATTTTCCAGTGAGTGACAAAAGATAGGCTTTTGGTTTTGTTTGTTTGTTTGTTTGTTTGTTTTGTTTTGTTTTTTGATTTGAGCTTTATGAGTGTGATGAGGAGTTAACTGGTTTTCCACATTCTTAATGAATTTGAACTCATGAAAATATTTTGAAGTTAAAATAATATCAGCTCTTTGTTCATAATCCAAAATTATGGGAAACCAACAATGACAACAAACTGGAGATGAGGAAATGTTTCACTGGGGTGAAAGATTTGCAGCTGTTTTATGAGGGAAAGATGGTTGATGTGAGTTATGAGAAAGAGAGAAGAAAGGTGAGAAATATGTGTGAAAATAAGACAGGATAAATCAGCTCTATTTTAGCAGAAATCTGTTTCCACATTCCTATGGAATATCTGTACCCTACCAGATTTTATAACTGCTTCTGAGATCTGAAGAATTGAGGCATTAAAAAGAAATTAGATGTATGAAATGCATATAGAAATGAGGAGTACAAAAGGGTAAAGAAATTAAATCATTTAAGGCATATACCAGTTATAGTATTACTTAAAATTGCCTCTCTAGACTTTCTATTTCTGCATTTTGCTTTTTATATTAGAAAGGTTCACATTTTCATAATAACTTAAAAATTTCCTTTAACATTAAAACTATTTTCATTAAATGATTTTTTCTCTAAATGTTTCTTTCTTATTTTTCTTTTTTATATGTTCACTGCAAGTTTAATTTTGCTGTTATATTTAGAATTATTTTTCCTCATCTAGGAACAATTATGCTACTATTGAAATGAATAGATAGCTATCTTATTATTGGACTTTAATACTTAAGTTAAAACATTCAAAGATATAATATTTGTGTCTTATGTTGTTTTTAATTTTTCAGAAATAAATACATTTTTAAATTTTGCTAGTTTGAATTTTACTTCCATATTAAAACAGTTATCAAAATTCCTTTGCACAATATAAACATAAAAGTATTAATACATACTTTTCACAAGAGATCATTTGTTGGAATAGGCTGTTTTAACAAGCAATGTTTTTAATCAGCAAGAAATTCACAGAACATGATTAATGTGAACCATAATGATTGCTTAATTTGCACAAATTTCTCTTCTATGTGAAGACACAACAGTTTAGCTCTAAGTGAGTGTTGCTCCTGCTCCCAAGGGTCCAGCTCAAGGATGAAGGCAGCAAGTTCAGGCCTAGGGGGTGAGTGGCACTGAGCCACCACAGGGACACCAAGAGTCCAATGAAAGCGAATCAAAGGAGAGCGTTTATTCAGGAAGAGACAGCAGGTTATATGGCTCTGGGTGACCAGCAGGGTTCCTCCACACCATCTCTGAGCCAGCTAATGGATGGCCATTTCTGGGCAGACTCTGCAAAATCAGGGCATGGGATTTCTACGGGATTACTCCCATAGTCACATCTCCGGAGGCTACCCAGGGTCGTAAGACCTAAGGGCCCTTTGCAAGGAAGGCCCACAAATGAGTTCCTTCAAAAACATTAAGGGATGGTAAGTGTAAAAGCGGCCACCAAGCTTGATAACAGAAGGGTGCATGTGGGTATTTGATATGATAAATGATCACTGTGTGTACTTACTTGATTGCATAATAATCACAGCACCATTGTTTTCTTTATTGGATTTGACATAGATCCTTGTTTAGACACATGTGCAATGAAGCAGTATGTTTTCTTTTATGCAGCCCACACTCTAATTAGTACATTATAATTTATGTCATAAAATAAAGTCGCAACTCTCACTTGGCTTACCATGATGTTTTGCTTACAAGTAAACTGTATGGCTTATTATGAATCAAAATCTAAAATTTTACTGTGGTTCAGCCTTGTTTTCCAATTTTTAAATTTCACCATATAACTAAATAACTGAACAACATAAAGTGAGTTGCTTAATTTTCATATGAATGAAAGACAATTTAGGCTTAAAAACATGTAACATATAGGCTCAATGTTAAAATGTTTTCTTGTATAAATTTGTTAAGGTTGTGGTTAAGTAATTTGTGTATGGCTTTAACAATTAAATAAAATAATATAGTAGCACATGCATGTACTGCCTGGTTTTGTGTCAAACTGACATAAGCTGGATTCATCAGAGGAACAAGTTTCAATTGAGGATAATGCCACCAGGAGATCTAGTTCAGGCATTTCCTCAATTAGTGATGAATACAGGAGGGTCCAGCTCATTGTGGGTGGTGCCTGGGTTTTATAAGATCATCTCTTACTGATGGCCCTGGGTTCTATAAGAAAGCAGGCTGAACAAAAGACTAAGCAGCACCCCTCTTGGCCTCTGCATCAGTTTCTGATTCCAGGAGCCTAAACTGTTTGATTTCCTGTCTTGACTTCTTTTGGTGATGAACAGCAATGTGGCAATGTAATCTGAGTAAATTCTTTCCTGCCCAATTTACTTTTGGTCATGGTGTTTTGTCACAGCAATAGAAACTCTAAGACAACATATTTATAAAAAAAATGAAATAAATTTCTTTTTAGGTTTTCTAATAATACTGTATAAAATTGTGTATATATAAACTATATAGTTAATTTTATCTTTTTTCATTTGTTTATTAATGTTTTCATTTTTAAATAATTTTATACATTCACTTGTATCCCAGCTGTAGCCCACTTCCTCTTTCCCTCCCAATCCTCCCCTCCCTCCCTCATCTCCTCCCTGCCCCCTTCTGAGTCCACTGAGAGGGGGTGTCCTCCTCTCCTTCTGTCCAGCCCTAGCTTATCAGCTATCTTCAGGATGGTTTCAATGTCCTTATCTGTGGCCTAACAAGGCTGCTCCTTCATCAGGGGGGGAGGGGAAGCTCATGAATTCATAACAGAAACAGTTCCTGTCCCCCTTACTAGGAAACCCACTTGGATACTGACCTACCATGGCTATGTTTGAGCAGGGGTTGCTATATCCATGCATGGTTCTTGGTTGGATAAACAGTCTCATAGAAGACCCCTGTGCTCAGATATATTTGGACCTTGTGGGGCTCCCTGTCCCTTCTAGGATATACTAATTCCTCCTTCCTTCATATGATTCGCTACACTCTGCCGAAGGTTGGGTTATGGGTCTCAGCATCTGCTTTGATACATTGCTAGGTAGAGTCTTTCAGGTGCCTTCTGAGGCAGGCTACTGTCCTGTTACTTGTTTTCTCCTATTTCTAATGTCCATCCCCTTTGTCTTTCTATATGAGGATTGATCATCTTACCCCTGGACCTCTTTCTTGTTTATCTTCTTTAGTTGTATGTATTTTAGTATTTATTTTAGTTTATCCTATCTTATAGGGTTATATAAGTGAGTATATACCATGTGTGTCTTTCTGCTTTTGGGATACCTCACTCAGGATGATTTTTTCTAGATCCCACCATTTGCCTGCAAAATTCATGATTTCTTTGTTTTTAATTGCTGAGTACTATTCCATTCTGTAAAATACCACAATTTCTGTATCCATTCCTCCATTGATGGACATCTGGGTTGTTTCCAGGTTCTGGCTATTATGAATAAGGCTGCTACAAACATGGTTGAGCATGTCCTTGTTGTGTACTTGAACATCTTTTGGAAATATACCTAGGAGTGGTATAGCTGGATCTTGAGGTAGCACTATTCCTAATTGTCTGAGAAAGTGCCAGATTTCCATAGTGGTTGTACCAGTTTACATTCCCACCAGCACTGGAGGAGGGTTTCCCTTTCTCCACATCCCCTCCAGCATGCGTTATCTCTTGAGTTTTTGATCTTAGCCATTCTGGTGGGTGTAAGGTGAAACCTCAGGGTCATTTTAATTTGCATGTCTCTGATGGCTAGGGATGTTGAACATCTCCTTATGTGTTTCTCTGACATTCTATATTCTTCTACAGAGAATTCTCTATTTAGCTCCATACCCCATTTTTTAATTGGGTTACTTGGATTATTGCCTTTTAACTTCTTTAGTTCTTTATATATTCCAGATAGCAGCCCTCTGTCAGATGTTGGGTTGGTCAAGATCCTTTCCTAATCTGTAGGCTGTCTTTTTGTTCTAGCAACAGTGTCTTTTGCTTTACAGAAGCTTTTTAATTTCATGAAGTCCCATTTATTGACTGTTGCTCTAAGGGTCTGTGCTGATGATGTTCTGTTCAGGAAATTTTCTCCTGTGCCAATGAGTTCTAGGCTCTTCCCCACTTTTTCTTCTAACTGATTTAAAATATCTAGTTTTATATTGAGGTCTTTGATCCACTTGGACTTTAGTTTTGTGCAGGATGATAAATATGGATCTAGTTTCATTTTTTTGCATGTAGACATCCAGTTGGACCAGCACCATTTGTTGAAGATGCTGTCTTTTTTCCATTGAATGGTTTTGGCTTCTTTGTCAAAAATCAAGTATTCATAGGTGTATGGGTTTATTTCTGGGTGTTCTACTCAGTTCCATTTATCCACCTTTCTGTTTCTATGCCAGTACCATGCAGTTTTTATTATAATTGCTCTGTAGTACAACTTGAGATCAGGAATGGAGATACTTCTAGAGGATCTGTTGTTGTACAGGATTAGTTAACTTTATCTTATTTACAATTGAAATTATTAAACATCAAAAGCAGTACAGTAACATATTCCACTACAGATAGCATGTCTTATGAAAAAAATAATTAAAACTGACAATTTTGCTTGTTTCTTCACTGGTCTATCATACATATATTAATAAAAATAGAGATAAGTGGAATAGCAAGAAATAACCAAACTGAGGCCTGAAATTAATAAAAATAAGAACAAAGTATCAAGGAAACAAAGAGTGGGTTCTTTGAGAAAATCAACAAGATAGACAAACACATCCAAACTAAGAGGCACAGAGAATATCCAAATAACATAAAAGAAAGGAACAGGACATAGTAGACACCAAGGAAATCCAGAGAATCACAAGGGCATAATTATAAATCTGTACTCCACAAACTTGGAAAACATTAAAGAAATTGATAATTTCCTAGGTAGGTACTATTTACTAAAGTTGAGTCAAGATCAGATAAACAATATATATAGATCTCTAACCCCTTAGGAAATAGAAGCAGTTACTAAAAATCTTTAGAACAAAAAAACTCAAGGCTAAAACTGGGTTTAGCACAGAATTCTACCAGATGATCAAAGAAGAATTAATAATAATATTTCTCAAATTATTCCACAAAATTCAAACAGAAGGAACACTTCCCAATTTATTTTATGAAGTTACAGTTACTCCAATACTCAAACCATGTGCTCAACAAATAAAGAAAATTATAGACCAATTTTTCTCTGAACTCAAACACAAAAATACTCAGTAACATACTTCCAAACCAACTTTAGAATACATAAAACATTTTATCCATCATGCTCAAGTAGGCTTCATCCCAGAGAATCAGGGATGGTTCAATATAAGAAAATCAGTTACAGTAGTCCACCATACAAACAGACTGAAAGAAAAAAAAAGCCACATAATCATCTCATTAGATGTCGAAAAGTCCTTTGACAAAATCCAACACCCTTTTATGATGAAAGTCATGGAGAGATTGTGGATACAAGGGACATACCTAACCATAATACATACTATTTACAGCAAGCCTATAGCCAGAATCAAATAAAATGGAGAGAAATTCAAATCAATTTCATTAAAATCAGGAACAAGACAAGGTTGTCCACTCTCTGCATATCTATTCAATATAAAATTTGAAGTTTTAGTTAAAGCAATAAGACAACTAAAAGAGATGAAATGGATACAAATTGGAAAGGAAGAAGTCAAAGTATATTTATTTGTAGATGATATAATAGTATGTACAAATAACTCTAAAAATTCTAATAGGAAACACCTACAGCTGACAAACACCTTCAGCAAAAAGGTTGGATACAAAAATTAACTCAAAATTTCAGTGGATCTTCTATATGTAAATGACAAACTGATAAAGAAATCTAGGAGAAGCACATTTTCAAATAGCCTCAAATAATGTAAAATATCTTTGGGTAATTCTCATCAAACAAGTGAAAGTCTTTATAATAAAAACTCCATATCTCCAGAAGATATTTTAGTATACAGGGTTGTTTTAACTATTCTGGGTTCTTTGTTTTTCCATATGAAACTGAGAATTGTTCTTTCAAGGTCTATAAAGAATTTTGTTGCTGTTTTGATGGGAATTAAAAAAAAACTTTAAATCATTGAAGAAATAAATTTACTAAGATATCAGAAGAAGAAAAGTGTTAAAGTAACATTTATTTGCCTGGTTTAACTGTAGCCTTTAAGACTTACTGCCTATGTCTGCTAACCTAAGTCTAGTCCTGGAAGCTCCTACCCTCCACACAATCTAATCTGATCTAGAATATTTTCAGCCTCAGTCTGAACTCAGCTGTTTGTCTCAGAAACTCCTCTTCAAGCTGACTGATTTAAATTGGCTTCCCTCAGATTCTGACTGAACTGCTCTGCTTGACATTATACTGAATTTGGTAATATGTTCTAATCTTCTGGCTCCTTCTCATTCTCCCACTCTGTCTTCACCTTTGTCTATCTTGATCTCTCTCCAACTTTACTGTGAAACTCTCCAGGTGAAACTGTCTCTGAATTCCAGGAACTGAACTGCAACAAAGTCTACTCCATTGCACTGCCTTTCTATTCACCAACTCAACTGAACTGCCTCAACAGAAGTAAGGAAAACTCAGAGATCTGCATGCCTTTGTCTCCTGAGTGCTGAGATTAAAGGCATGTACCACCATGCCTTGACCTAAGCTTTTCTTTATCTGAAATCTGCTTTATACCAGGTTGGCCTTGAACTCAGAGATCTGCTTGCCTCTGCCTATAGGGATTAAAGGCATGTTTGTATTCCAGCCAGATCACACAGACCTAGAGGGTCTTTGGATGAGATCTCTTTCCAGAAAAGCCATGTTCTTAATTAAAATTCCTCTACATAAAAGGTCTTCTAATTTTTAGGATTAGGATTCAGATATATGTGGTATTAACACAGTAAAAATTTCCATCCTAGAAAAAGCAATGAACTTAGTCAGTGCTATCCCCATCATAATTTCAACACATTTTTTAACAGATCTTGAAAGAACAATCTTCAATTTAATATGGAAAAACAAAAAAATCCAGGATAGCTAAAACAATTATGAACAATAATAGAATTGGTGGAGACATCAACCATTCTTGATTGCAAGTTGTACTATAGAGTTATAGTAATTACAAACTACATGGGATGGTCATAAAAACAGGCATGTTGATCAATGGAATTTAATTGAATACCCAGACATAAATCCACACATATCTGGACACGTGTTTTTTTTTTTTTTGTTTGTTTGTTTTGTTTTGTTTTTGTTTTTCTTTCTGTTTTTTTTTTTTTTTTTTTTTTTTTTTTAAATAGAAGCCAGATGGAAAAAAGACACCATCTTCAACAAGCGGTGCTGGTCAAATTGTATGAGAAGAGTGCAAATAGCACTATATTTATTATCCTATACAAAAGTCAACTCCAAGTTGATAGAAGATTTCTACATAAAAGCAGATACACTTAACTTGATAAAAATGGAAAATAACATTGACTGTATTGACATTGGCGAAGACTGTCTGAGCAGAATACCAATAGCACAGCCACTAGAATCAAGAGTTAATAGATGAGATATCATGAAACTAAAAAGTTTCTGTAAGACAAAGGGACACTGTAAATTGGATAAAGAGGTAAGCTATAGAATGGGAAAAGATTTTTAACAATCCCATATCTGATAGAGGATTAATATCCAAAATGTATCATGAACACAAGAAACCAAAAATCAAAAACTAAAACAATTTAGTTAAAAAATGGTTTACATATCTGTGGGCATTCCCAGCAAAGGGCCATTTGTGGCTCATTGCCTGGGGCAGCTTCCCCTGATGTAACTCCTGAAGTAGTCACTTCGAAAATAAGTGGTGCTGGTCCAACTGGATGTCCACATGCAGAAAAATGAAAATAGATCTATGTTTATCACCCTGCACAAAACTAAAGTCCAAGTGGATCAAAGACCTCAACATAAAAGCAGATACTCTAAATCTGTTAGAAAAAGTGGGGAACAGCCTAGAACTCATTGGCACAGGAGACAACTTCCTGAACAGAACACCAACAGCACAGGCTCTAAGAGCAACAATCAATAAATGGGACCTCGTAAAACTGAAAAGCTTCTGTAAAGCAAAGGACACTGTCATCAAAACAAAATGCCTGCCTACAGATTGGGAAAGAATATTCACTAACCCTTTATCTGACAGAGGACTTATATCAAGTATATACAAAGAACTAAAGAAGCTGAAAAGCAGCAAACCAAGTAATCCAATTAAAAAATGGGGAACAGAGCTAAACAGAGAACTCTCTGCAGAGGAATATCGAATGGCAGAGAAACACTTAAAGAAATGCTCATCCTCATTAGCCATTAGGGAAATGCAAATCAAAACAACCCTGAGATATCACCTTACACCCATCAGAATGGCCAAGATGAAAAACTCAAGGGACAACACATGCTGGAGAGGTTGTGGAGAAAGGGGAATGCTCCTCCACTGCTGGTGGGAATGTAAGCTGGTTCAACCACTCTGGAAATCTATCTGGCACTTTCTAAGACAATTAGGAATAGTGCTTCCCCAAGACCCAGCTATACCACTGCTAGGTATATACCCAAAGTTTGCTCAAGTACACAAAAGGGATATTTGCTCAACCATGTTTATAGCAGCTTTATTTGTAATAGCCAGAACCGGGAAACAACCCAGATGTCCATCAACAGAGGAATGGGTACAAAAATTGTGATATTTTTACACAATGGAATACTACTCAGCAATCAAAAAGGAGGAAATCATGAAATTTGCAGGCAAATGGTGGGATCTAGAAAAGATCATCCTGAGTGAAATATCCCAGAAGGAGAAAGACAAACACGGTATATACTCACTTATATAGACCTATAAGATATGATAAACATAATGAAATCTATACACCTAAAAAAGATAATCAAGAGAGCGGACATGGGTTAAGATGATCAATCCTCGTTTTGAAAGACAGATGGGATGCTCATTGAACATTGACAGGAGTCTACTGAGTGCATTTGAAAGACTCTAAGTAGCAGTGTTTTCAAAGCAAAGACTCATGACCAAACCTTTGGCAGAGTACAGGGAATCATAAGAAAGAAGGGGAGTTAGTCTGATGAGGAAAGGATAGGAGCTCCACAAGGACCAAATATATCTGGGCACAGGGTCTTTTCTGAGACTGATATGCAACCAAGAACCATGTATGAATGTAACCTAGAACCTCTGCTTAGATGTAGCCTGTGGTAGCTCAGTAACCAATTGGCTTCCCATAGTGAGGGGAACAAGGACTATTTCTAACAGGAACTCAATGACTGGCTCTTTGGCCTCCCTACCCCCCAAGGGAGGAGCAGTCCTGTTAGGCCACAGAGGAGAGCTTTGCAGTCAGTCCTGAAGATACCTGATAAAACAGGATCAGATGAATGGGGAGTAGGTCCCCCCTATCAGTGGACTTGGCAAGGGGCATGGTGGAGATGAGGGAGGGAGGGAGGGACTGGGAGGGAATGAGGGATCGGGACTCGACTGGGATACAGAGTTAATAAAATGTAACTGATAAGAAAAAAATAAAATTAAAAAAATATAAAGAAAAACAAAACAAAACAAAACAAAAAAGACAGATGGGGTGTGCATTGAACGTATGACAGGAGTCTACTGAGCGCATTTGAAAGACTCTAACTAGCAGTGTTTTCAAAGTAAAGACTCATAACCAAACCTTTGGCAGAGTACAGGGAATCATAAGAAAGAAGTGGAGTTAGTCTGATGGGGAAAGGATAGGAGCTTCACAAGGACCAAATATATCTGGGCACATTGTCTTTTCTGAGAGTGACACTGAACCAAGGACCATGTATGGATATAACCTAGAACCTCAGCTCAGATGTAGCCTGTGGTAGCTCAGTAACCAATTGGTTTCCCATAGTGAGGGGAACAAGGACTATTTCTAACAGGAACTCAATGACTGGCTCTTTGGCCTCCCCACCCCCCCCAAGGGAGGAGCAGTCCTGTTAGGCCACAGAGGAGAGCTTTGCAGCCAGTCCTGAAGATACCTGATAAAACAGGATCAGATGAATGGGGAGGAGGTCCCCCCCTATCAGTGGACTTGGCAAGGGGCACAGTGGAGATGAGGGAGGGAGGGAGGGACTGGGAGGGAATGAGGGATCGGGACACTGCTGGGATACAGAGTTAATAAAATGTAACTGATAAGAAAAAAATAAAATTAAAAAAAAAGATAAAAAAGAAAGAAAGAAAGATGAGGCTCTATGGATATAGTGCTGTCCTCGCATAGAGAAAGTTATTGTTTCAATAAAGAATTGCACAAACTACATTAGTGACACATGCCTAATCTCAGATCTATGTGACACTGGGTTTTGTCTATATAGTTAGTAAAAGGCCAGCCTAAGCTACATGAGATGCTGTCTTATGTTATTTTTTATATCTAAAGAAAAATAAATGAATGAGTGTGTGAAGGAAGGAAGGAAGGAAGGAAGGAAGGAAGGAAGGAAGGAAGGAAGGAAGGAAGGTAGGAAGGAAGGAAAACATAGCTGCCACTAGGGTAAAGGTTATAAAATGAACTGTCATACCTACTGGGTAAGAGAAAATTAGTTTCCTACAATGGAGTGACATTGGGTGTAATCCAGACAGGCCTAAAGTTCGGGAGTAGTAGACCAACATCTATTGGACTGAGCAGTTTGTGTGTGTATGTGTTTACTTGGTTACACTTTGGTGATTTTTTGTTTGTTTGTTTGGTTTGGTTTAGCTTGTTCTGGTTTTTAATGTTGTTTAATTTTACTTTTATTTCTTTGGTGTGGGCTGTGGTTATAATAGGTTTCTATTTCTTTTTATGAGAAAGAAATTAAAGTTGGGTTGGGAGGGAGGAAGAAAGAATGTGGAAGGACTTTGGGGAGAGGAAGACTATGGTCAAACTATATTTTTTGGTTGAGAGGAAGACTATACAGTCAAAATGATTTTAAATATTGTCACCTTTGAGGTGGGTGAGATGTTGCTTATGGTTTTGACTGCATGTGGGGACAACGAGGTGACAGACTCCCAGGACAAGTAGGACTTTTTTATGATAGAGCTGGAGAAATTTTTTCCTTTCTTTTTTAATTTTTAAATTATTTTATTTTGTTATCATTTATTACAATTTATTAAATTTGTATGCTGGCTGTGGGCCACTCCTTCCTCTCCTCCCATTCCCACCCTCTCCCCTTCTTCTTCCCCTATGCCCCTCCCCTAGTACACTGATAGCCTTGGTCCTCCTTCCCTTCTATTTGACACTAGTCTATCAGGTCTCATAGGGACTGTCTGCATTGTCTTCCTCTGTTGCCTGGAAAGGATGCACCCTCAGGGAGAGGTGATCAGAGAGCTAGTCACTGAGTTTATGTCAGAGAAAGCCCCTGCTGCCTTTGCTAGGGACCCCACTAAGATACTGAGTCTACAGGCTACATCTGAGCCAGGGTTTTAGGTTCTCTCCATGCATGGTTCTTGGTTGGGTTATCATTCTCTGCAGGGCCCCCAGGGCTTAATATTTTTGGCTCTGTAAGACTGCTCTTGGAGCTCAGGTTCCTTCAAGATCTTTCTATCTCCCCCTTCTTTCCTCAGATTCACTGCACTCTGCCCAAAGTTTGGCTATGAGTCTCAGGCTCTGCTTCGATACCTCCATCAGTAGAGTCTTTCAGAGGCCACCTTTAGTAGCCTGTTCCCTGTCTTCTCCTGATTCCAATGTCTATCGTGTTTGGAGATTGAGACTCTTCCCTGGGGCATTTCTTGTTGTTTAGCTTCTTAAGGTGTATAGATTTTAGTATGTTTATCCTATATTATATGTTTAATAACGACTTATGAGTGAGTATATACCATGTGTGTCTTTCTACTTCTGGGTTACCTCACTCAAGATTATCTTTTCTAGTTCCTACATTTGCCTGCAAATTTCATGATTTCCTAGTTTTTAATAGCTGAGTAGTATTCCATTGTGTAAGTGTACCATAATTTCAGTATTCATTCTTCCACTGAAGGACATCTGAGTTGTTTCCAGATTCTGGCTATTAGGAATAAAGCTGCTACAAACATGGCTGACCAAATGTTCTTGTATAGTTGAGCAGATTTTGGAGTGGTATAGCTGGATCTTGAGGTAGCTCTAGTCCCAATTTTCTGAGAAAGTGCCAGATTTATTTCCAAAGTGATTGTACAAGTTTACCATCCCACCAGCAATGGAGGAGGGTTCCCCTTTTCCACATCCTTTCTAGCATGTGTTGTCACTTGAGTTTTTGATCTTAGCCATTCTGATGGGTGTAAGGTGAAATCTCAGGGTTGTTTTGATTTTCATTTCCCTGATGACTAAGGACGTTGAAAAATTCTTTTTTTATTTAAATTTTTAGTTTTTTAATATTAGTTATAGTTTATATAGAATTCTCTGTTTAGCTCTGTAACCCATGTTTTAATTGGATTCCTTGGTTTGTTGGTGTTTAATTTCTTTAGTACTTTTTATATTCTAGATATTATCCCTCTGTCATATTTGAGTTAATGAAGATCCTTTTACAATCTGTAGACTGTCATTTTGTTCTGATAACAGCATCCTTTGCTTTACAGAAGTTTTTCAGTTTCATGAGGTCCCATTTGTTGATTGTTGCTCTTAGAGCCTGTGCTGTTGGTGTTCTGTTCAGGAAGTTGTCTCCTGTGCCAATGAGTTCCAGGCTCTTCCCCACTTTTTCTTCTAACAGGTTTAGTGTGTCTGGTTTTATGTTGAGATCTTTGATCCACTTGGACTTTAGTTTTGTGCAGGGTGATAAATATGGATCTATTTGCATTTTTCTGCATGTAGACATCCAGTTAGAGCAGCACCATTTGTGGAATATTCTGTCTTTTTTCCATTGTATTGTTTTGGCTGAAGGATTTTTAAGACTTTGACTTTGATATATAGCAGCTTTGTGTGTCATGGGAACTAGTATGCAGAGCCTTCAGGCAGTAGCTGTCCCCCTTGCTGTGTGGCAGTGCAAGTGCCTCTCCTAGGCAGACCTGTCATGATCACTACCCAGGGTCTGCTTCTCCACCCCCACCTTTCCCCAAGAGTGTGTTGTTTTCTCTGCTTGAAAAGTTAAAAATAATAAATCTTAGGGTTTTTTTTGTAACATGAGTTTAATGGTCAGTCAATGTAAGTTTGTTGCATCATCTCTTTCAGCCAAGTTGTGTTCACGGACTTGTATACTACTTTTGAGACTCAAGGTTCAAACGAAAAAAGCACTTTTGTGCTTTGGGGTCCAAAGATAGGGTCATTTGGGAAAAAAAGGTGGGGACTTAAGTTGGCAAGTGGCTCTCTGTGCTGGATGTAGAAGGGTTGTTTTTCTCAGTGAGGCCTGCACCTGTGTGGTTTTTATAGCTCTTCCCTACCCTCTAATCCCCACCATATGTGCTTGTCCTTTGGTTTTTGAGCTCTTGAGCAAGTAAGGAGTGCTAATGGGTAACCAGAACCAGGTGCAAATATGTTGAGTTTAACATGAGAAGGAGTGGCATTCCATCAATGCAGAGTTGGCAGTAAACTCCCAAGAGTCATGGGACTTGGTGGGTGAGCAGTTTCCCATCTGTGCAAAGGTGTAGTATTCATAGCCTTAGTGGGTGAAAAGTTAGAGTTAATTCCTGGGGCTGTGGCAGAATCTCAAGATCACATTACTTTCAGAGCAGAGGGCTATCCCAGAGTCTAGGGCATAATCACAAGACCACATTCCTTTCAGATAATGGGCCAGCAGCAGTCTCCACCCAGATAAACCTCAGGGTATGACTGGAGTTACAAGGCCCCTAAGAACTAGAGGTCAGATGTCTCCCAGGTAGCTAGGCCCGACCATTAGCAGTCTTGGCGCCTAAAAATAGACCAATCATTTTATTTTTTATTTTATTTTATTTTATTTTTTTTGTATTTTATTTTTTTCTTATCAGTTACATTTTATTAACTCTGTATCCCAGCCGTGTCCCGATCCCTCATTCCCTCCCAGTCCCTCCCTCCCTCCCTCATCTCCACCATGCCCCTTGCCAAGTCCACTGATAGGGGGACCTCCTCCCCATTCATCTGATCCTGTTTTATCAGGTATCTTCAGGACTGGCTGCAAAGCTCTCCTCTGTGGCCTAACAGGACTGCTCCTCCCTTGGGGGATGGGGAGGTCAAAGAGCCAGTCATTGAGTTCCTGTTAGAAATAGTCCTTGTTCCCCTCACTATGGGAAACCAATTGGTTACTGAGCTACCACAGGCTACATCTGAGCAGAGGTTCTAGGTTACATTCATACATGGTCCTTGGTTGCATGTCAGTCTCAGAAAAGACCCTGTGCCCAGATATCTTTGGTCCCTGTGGAGCTCCTATCCTTTCCTCATCAGACTAACTCCACTTCTTTCTTATGATTCCCTGTACTCTGCCAAAGGTTTGGTCATGAGTCTTTGCTTTGAAAACACTGAGCCATCTCTCCAGCTCTTAGACCAATCATTTTAAAAGTCAGCTTTCCCAGAGACCGCCCCACTTGCGTTTTGTTCCTCTTACCCAATCCTGTAATGCCAAGGCTTGTACTACCCCCCTGCATTTTTGTTCCTTTAAAAACTTTTGCAAAGGAGTCGATTCCTGTAGATCTTTTGGGGGCTCGCGAACTGGGTGTAACAAGGGGTCTTTGCAAAGATCGATACTCCAACCAAAGACCATGCATGGAGATAACCTAGAACCCCTGCACAGATGTAGCTAGGGCAGCTCAGTCTCCAAGTGGGTTCTCTATTTCCCTTTCTAAGTGACATTCCAGCATCCTCCCTTGGGCCCTCCTTGTTACTTAGCTTCTTTGGGTCTGTGGATTATAGTGTAGTTATCTGGTACCGTAGGTCTAATACAGATGGAGAGGGAACTGGACAGGAGATGGAATGAGGAGAGAAATAAGGTGCAGATCAGATGTGAGAAGCTGGGTGGGAGGTGAAAGGTCTAGGAACAAGAAGAGAAACTAAAAGGAGGACATCTCTTTGTCAAGCTGGAGTCTTTCCACAGGGTAGACTCCTGGGAGAATATGGGTGTGACTCTAGCTGAGACTCCTAACAAGTGGGGGTGGTAGGTGACATGAAGACTGAAGTGGCCACTTCCTAACCAGGCAGGACTAGTGGAAGGAGAGGAACAACAACAAACCAAAAAAACCTGTGATCCTAAAATTACCCTGCCTACAAGAAGTACAAAGATAATGAGGGAACAAAGATTGAGGAAAAGTCCAACCAATAATTGGCCCAACCTGAGACCCACTACATGGTAGAGAGCCAGCCCCTGACACTAATAATGACACTCTGTTATGCTTGCAGAGAGGTCCATAACTTGATGGTTTTCTGGGAGGCTCCAGCCAGCAGAGGATCAGGGCAGATGCTGGCATTTGCAGCCAAGCATGGGGCAGAGCAACGGAGGTCCTGTGAAAGTTTTTGGGGAAAGATGGAAGAACCTGGAGGGGACAGGAACCTCACAAGAAGATCAACAGAAACAACTAAGCCAGTCCCATGGGGGGGGGGGGCTCACAGAGACTAAGACATCAACTAAGGAGCATGCATGATCTGGACCTGCACACATGTAGATGATGACCTGCTTGTCATGTGGAGGGCTTGTGGAGGCTGGGGGATGGACTATTTCTAGTATGGACTCTTTTGCTTGCTTTTGGATAACTTCTCCCTGGCAAGGCTTCCTTGCCTGGCTTCAGGGGATGAAGATATAGTCATTCCTAATGAAACTTGATTTGCTGGGAAAGGTTAATACTGGGGGAAGCGAGGGTTCTCCATCTCTGTTGAAGTAGAAACTAAAATGACGGTTTCTAGATACTATAGAAAGGGGGTGTTGGGTGATGTTAACAAAACTCTTCGTAAATGAGCATATTGTAATTATTATCAACAAAACCAACTGATAACTGTGCAAAGTAACATGCTTATCAGCTCCAGTTAATTCATTACCATGTGTGTACAAAAAGTGTGAATGAGTGTGTGTAACAACAACTAATGGAAAAAGATGCCTCAAATTTTGAAGAGGGTGAGGAGGGGTATATGGGAGTATTTGAAGTGTTAAATGTTGTAACTATTTTATAATGCCCAAAATAAAGGATAAAATGAATAACAATCAAAATTTTTAATTTAAAAAATTATGAAAGGAGAAAATAGATTGAAGATAGCAACTTACTAATGAAGTCATACAAATTAGATTTTGGAAGCTAATTTGGGTAGAATTCTGGGCAATTGGCCCCAAAAGTACTTGAGATGCTTTTAAAACCAAATGACTAATTTAATTTAATTTAAATACATTTCTTTTTTTTTTTTTAAAGATAAGTGAAGGAGAGGAGGAACTCCCCTATCAGTGGAATAGGGGAGGGACATATGAGGAGAAGAGAGAGGGAGTGTAGGATTGGGAGGAGATGAGGGAGGAGGCCACAGCTGGGAAACAAATTGAATTAATTGTTATGAATGATAATAATAAAAACAAAACAAAACAGACAAGTGAACATATAAAATATATTTCATATTTAATGTTAACAAGCAATTCCAAATGATAAAATAAGATAATATCACACAGAAAGTGAAATGACAAAAACCCAGAATAATGACAACATTGACTGCTGCTAAGGGTGCAGAGGCAAAATTCTTATTTGTTACTAGTGAGATTGTAAGATGAATTAGCCACTTTTGAATTCACTTCAGCAGTCCATTACAAACTTAGACACACTGTTTTTTATCCAAGCACACTCCTTGGTACTTGGTCAAATGAATTGGAAACTTACATTCAGATAAAACTTGTGTATGATTGCTGATACCACTTTTACTAATTGCTTTCAAATTTTTGAAACTACCTTAATATACATCAGACAGTACCTGTGACATATCCAGACAAATACTACTCAACACCAAAAATTAAAAGAGCTTCAATGCTACCTGAAATAAAAATAGAAACAAATAAATATATGTAGAAAAAAAAATGGGTCTCTATAGTCAGAGAATTAATGACATTCTCTAATGGCCATAATCATGAACACAGTAGAACTCTTAATCTTTGTAATATAACTGGAAAAACATTAGAGGCTGTTAACTCATTTATTCAGATGTCATCCTGGAAAGAAGCATTATACCACTGTCAGGGACCACAGAGCGTACATCAACAGTGAACTGTAAAGAAACCTACAGATTTTTGGTGACAATTTCATGGGAATGAATCATATTACCTGTACTTGATGTGAGACAATGACATGGGATATATAAAAAAAAAAAGGGAAGACTATGAGTATGTGAAAATAAGTTTATGAGAATTTTTTTGCCATTCTTTTGAATCTTGTCTTTAACTGATATAAACAAATCATGTCTTGATTGAAGGAAAAAGCAAAACCAAGCAACCAAGCAAACATCAATAACAAAAACAAATGCCTTATTCATACATTCTGCCACAGGGCTGAATCTCAAAATAATTATGTTGAATGAGTGAATAAAATTTAAAATTAAAAAAAAACTACAAATTATTTATTTGAGTCAAAGTCTACTAACAAAGATCTGATATCTTTTGGAGACAGAGGTTTAAAGAGTGTGGGGCATGGACTACATATGTTTTTTTAGGGAAACATATTTGTATGATAATATGTTCACTATCCTAATTGGGCAAAGATATTGACAGTTTATGAAATCTCAAAACCCATTGTTTCACATAAACTGGCTAGAATTTGTTAATTATTCTTAAATAAAACTGTAAAATAAAATAAAGGTATGTGATAGAGTATTTATGACAATGAAAACTAATATTGTCAGAGTTAAAAGATAATATTTAGTAAAAATGTTATATATAAATAAAATTATTGAGTCTAGTATGTATTAATATGTATTAATATGTATTAATATGACTTAATATGTATTAAGTCTAGTAGGTATGTATAAAGAAAGACACACAGCACAGTCTCTAAAACATGCACATTTCAAGACAGTCAGAATCCATTATTTAAAAAACTCAGCATGTTGAATATTATACACATACTTATATTTGCAGTAGTAAAGTTTAATAACTCATAAATAATAAAGAGGAAATAATTAAATAGTTTGTTTATACAAATCCCAAAAAGCACATTTACATTTGTGGTTCATAAAATCATCTCATGAGGTTTGGGCAAAAAACTCTTTCACTAGAGTAATGGAGAGAGTGGAAAAGGCTGTATAAAAGGGAGAGAGAAATGTAGCTTAGCTTTGCAGGTAGACACTTCTTATTTTCTTGACTTTCTCATTTTCTATGTGGAACATAGAATGATTACTCTGTCTCTTCAGAGATGTAAAGGACAAGAGAAGTATAGTATTTCATGCTTTTAAACAGCAGAGAGAGGTAGAGGAGGTCGTGGCAGGCAGATCTCTATGAGTTCAAGGCCAACCTAGTCTAGAAAGGAAGTCAAGGATGGCCAAGGCTACACAGAGAAACCTTGTTTTAAAAAAAGAAAGAAAGGAAGAAAGAAAGAAAGAAAGAAAGAAAGAAAGAAAGAAAGAAAGAAAGAAAGAGAGAAAAAGAGAGAGAGAGAGAAAACATGTAAAGGAGAGATTCGAGTGACTTTATGAATACATACAGTTTTAGGATGTATGTCCATGAATAATTTTTCAAATATTTTTATTTCCAATCAGAAATTATTTTGAATATTAAATTTTATTAATATTCCTATGTGTTATATATATCTTGTAAAAATTTACAAAATACTTGATGTAGTTTTCATTTGGATTGCACTGAATCAACATCTCGATTTAGAATGTATGACAAGATGTTTTTAGTGTTTATAATGGATACCACATCACAGATCTTGAAGGCAGAGAATTTTGTAATGATCTATCTGTTCTTGTGAAACAGACCCATGTGAGCTTGTTCTTCATGTGTATCATAAGCTGACGACTACAGAGAGCATATCTCAGATAAATAATCCTTTATTTAAACCTCATATCAAGTGTCTCAACGCCATTTCAACCTTCAGATCCAAAGGAAATAAATGTTTTCTACAGCAAAATAATCTAGTTTGGCATTTCACTCAGAGCATCATTAAGTCCATTAGATAGTGACACTTTTCCTAGTTATGGTATTTCTGTTTTACTCAATCTAATGCTATTAACTACTGTGAAGCCAAGAAGTGTTCTAGCCTTTTTTAAATTAATTTTTATTACAATTTATTCACTTTGTACCCTGGTTGTGGCCCCCCTCCCTCATCTCCTCCTAGTCCCTCCCTCCCTCTTCTCCCCCTATGCCCTTCCCCTAGTCCACTGATAGAGGAGGACCTCCAGCCCTTCTATCTGACCCCAGCCTATCAGGTCTCATCAGGACTGGTTGCATTGTCTTCCTCTGTGGCCTGGCAAGGCTGCACCCCTGAGAGGCAGGTGATCAGAAAGACTGCCACTGAGTTCATATCAGTTTACAACCCTTGCTCACCTTAGGAAAGAACCCACTTGGAGACTGAGTCTTTGGGCTACATCTGAGCAGGGGTTTTAGGTCTTCCTCATGCATGGTCCTTGGTTGGGGAATCAGTCTCTGCAGGGCCCCAGGGCCCAAGTTTTTGGCTCTGTTGGTTTCCTTTTGGAGATCCAGTCCCCTCCAGTTCTTTCTATCTCCCCCTTCTTTCATAAAATTCTATCCACTCTGCCCAAAGTTTGGCTATGAGTCTCAGACTCTGATACCTCAATCAGTGTAGTCTTTCAGAGGCCCTCTATAGTAGGCTATTGACTTTTCCCCTATCTTCTCCTGCTTCTGATGTCTATTGCTTTTGCCCTTCTGAATGAGAATTGAGCATCTTCCCTATGGTCTTATAACTACTGTTATTTAAATTGAAAAAAAATTAGTCCTTATTAAGTAGGTTAGAAGATTATGTAATCAAGTGATTATATTGCCAGTAGATAGAAAATTTAAATGAACTATGCCTATTTAATATATAAAAACATAAAGTATCCAGACGAAAAAG
>NW_026585689.1:23199621-23228560 GCF_907164565.1 Psammomys obesus
CATAGCAAACATGATACTCTATTGTACCACTAAAAGGAAAGGAAAGGAAACATGACACGCATACGAATATCTTGGTTTCTGTTGTGCACTTTTCTGGATGTGGTAAGCAGTACAACAAGGAAAACAAATTAAACTCCTAAGAAAATTTAGGAAATAAATGAACCTGTCATTATTTGCAAGAGGTATGATGGTGCACAGAGAAAATTCAAGGATCTTCAGATAAATTATTATAATAATAAGAGAATTTATCAACAATGTTGTATACAAAATCAATACAGAAACCTATTTATTTTCTACCTACCAGCAAGAAGCACTTAACAAATGAAAATTTGAAAGATAGCATTTACAATATAATGAAAAATGTGAATTATCTGGAAGGAAATTTCTTAATGTACATGAGAAACCTCTTTGGGAAAAATCATTAGACTTTATTGAGAAACATTTTAAAAGACCTAATTAAATTGACAAATGCAATGTTTATGGATTTGAAACTATAATATCATGAAGACAAAATACTTCTCAAACTGATTTATATATTTAAAGCAATCACAGCCAAATCCCAAACTTATTTTCCTGAAGAGCAGCCAATATTCCCTATAAAAACAATGTGCAGGTATGGTCTTCATTCAGCAGGTGAAAGATTTATCACTATGGTACAGGAATTAAAACAGCACGATTCTTGTAAAAAGAATAACATAACAGATAAAAGAATCTCAGCTGTGTACTCGCACATACAAAGACAAGAGGTACGAGAGAACATAGACTGCAAACTATAAAATAATGACAAACTCTCCGGCATGGGTGTAATGGAAATTTAGTATTCTTATAAAGTAATGTGAAACTTCATTACATCCTACTGTAATGTTACATCATCAAAAAACATTTAAAGATACAGATGTCAAATATGAAATTATTTTCAAATGTTTACATATTATAGGTATGTATAATATGCTATGCTGCCACATATTTCATTTTCTTTTTTTATGGTATGTTTTTTTATTTTTTTCTTTATTAATTACACTTTATTCACTTTGTATCCCCTCTGTATTTCTCTTCCTCCTCCCATTCCAATCCCTCCCTTCCTCCACTCTCTGCATGCATGCCCCTCCCCAAGTCCACTGATAGGGGAGGTCTTCCTCTCCTTCCTTCTGATTCAAGTTTATCAGGTCTCATCAGGAGTGTATGCATTGTCTTCCTCTGTGGCTTGGTAAGGCTGCTCCCCCCCTTAGAGGGAGGTTATCAAAGAGCAGGCCAATCAGTTTATGTCAGAGACAGTCCCTGTTCCCATTACTATGGAACCCGCTTGGACACTGAACTGCCATTGGCTACATTTGTGCAGGGGTTCTAGGTTATCTCCATGAATGGTCCTTGGTTGGAGTATCAGTCTCAGAGAAGACCCCTGTGCCCAGATTTTAGAACAAAAGTTCTTAACAAATATAACAAAACAAGACTGTTGGTTCTTGATCTAGAGCTTATTAGGGTAATATGGATCATGTACTTATGAATCAACTACCTGTCCAGGAAAAAGAATGCCTATGTAATTAATATGGCCTTGTATATCCATAAAAGTGTAGAAGGTCATTCAATTTAAATTTCAAATGAAGATCTAGATTACATGATAATATGATTAAAAACCCTTACACAGATGTTTCTAAAACCTTCATTTATTGCCATTTCTGTTGAATAGACTTTCTGTATTTTATTTTATAACCCTACTTATGATGGTTTCCTAGGAATACTTTATGTATAAAGTTTGTATGTTCTTTCCTTTGGCTGTAGGCAATCCATGGGAGGGAAAGAAATGACACATTTTTCAATATCAGCATTTTTTCCTAAGCAGCCATTCTCTCAACCCAACTTTTTCCATTGGAGATTCTCAAAGCTGAAGACAATTACTGAGATCTTCACTTAACATTTGGTAAGAAATGTAAGGCACTGACTGAAGCTAAGTAGCTGTGGATTATTTGGAAGAGGGTGTGTTAAGACTTAGCCCTCAGTATTGAACTTTTCTTTAATTAAATTTTTATTTTTTATATATTAGTTACAGTTTATTCATTTCAATTCCCAGCTGTAGACACCTCTCTGACTCCCTCCCCATCCCATCCTTCCTCCCTCATCTCCTCCCTGCCCCTCTCCAAGTCCACTGATATGGGAGGCCCTCATCCCCTTCCATCTGACCCTAGCCTATCAGGTCTCATCAGAACTGTCTGCATTGTCTTCCTCTGTGGCCTGGCAAGCCTGCTCCCCACTCAGAGGGAGGTGATCAGAAAGCTAGCCACTGCGTTCATGTCAGAGACAGTCCCTGTTCCCCTTACTAGGGAACCTACTTAGATACTAATTTTAGTTATGAGACAGTACACACATGTGTTTGATTGTCTTCTTTATTTTGAGGTTAGCATTTTCCCACCTTTAAGATACTACTTTAGAGAATATTTTAATCTAATTCAAATAGACAATATATTTCATTGTACTCTAAAGCTTCTTGCAAAGTCATAATTATATAGCTACATGGAATGCAAATAAGCTACAGATCTTTAATTTGATTTATAGCATGCCATTAACTCTTGATAATTTTTTTTCAACAACAGCCATTGTTCTACATTGCCTTAGCTACAAACTTGAGCTCCTGTCCAGCTACACTCTACCTGAATCTTAATGTTTCTGAAACCTTTTTCTTCTAATCTCTGAAAGACACACTTCAGCTCCAATCTACCACACCCAGAAACCAAAGTAAGCATGTTCTTTTGATACTATCACTTTTCCCCTCAGCTTTGAATATATGTATTCATATTTGTGTTTGTATACATCAGTGAGCTATGATGCTATGATAATCTCTAGAAATTGTTTGTTATACTAAAATGGTTTGTTGTTAAATTCATATCTTTTGATAATTAATGTTTGGCAAGAACAATTAGTCAGTCAATTAGTCAGTCTTAATTTTCTTCCTGTGGAATACATAATTGATTTCCTGAAGCACATTAACCCATGAACTCTCATACACATGACTTCCTAGTCATGAGCTGAACAAGTAGGACACCAATACACATGCTAAGATTGAAATGGAAAGCACACAACGACTCAGCAATAAACAGAGAAATACAGGCAACTAAAGAACCCTGAGAGAGGAGAATCTTCCCCTCCCCCACCAAAAAAAAACCATGCAAATTTTTTTTTTTTTGCCACATTTACAAAATATATGAAGATCCCTGTCCAGTGAGATGGCTCAGCTTGCTTACCACTCAGAATGCTGACCTGAATTTGATTCCTGACACTCACCCTCACCTCCAGGCTATTCTCTGACCACATATACACCATGTCGTGATGGAAGCAGGATCCAATAAACACAATGATTAATCTAAAATGAATTACTCTCTGGCAAATTTTTTCACACGTGTAAAATAAAATTTATTGTAGAGGAATACTATGAAAATCTGCCTTTACACTAAAAGTAAAAAATCCAAGAGATAAATAATTCTAACATTATATTTGTAGTTATATTTAATAATAATTTGTCCATCATAATAGCACCATAATTACAAAATATCCGTTTTAATATTGTTCTTCTTTAACGAAATTACACACAATACCAGAAGCTCATAGAAAAAAAAAGATGCAGAAACTATTCAGCTACCCAAATCCTAGTGGACTTATGTGTTCTAGAAAAGTGATTTTCCAGGTAATCGAAACAGATGGACTTCTGTACTAATTTTCTTTTAAATGCCAAGAGTATTAAGTAAGATAGTTGCTCTTAACTTATTAAGTACATTACATCTTTCTTGCATATAATATTTGCATGTACTTTTATCTTTTTATTTTTCATTATGGCATTATAATTTAAAACTTTAATTACTATAATATGGAGAAATATATAATTACTCTAGGGGATATACAATAACATATAAAATGTCAATCTCTTCACTACACATTGGCAGAACAAATAAATTCTTATTATTGACAATAGATAACTCAGCAACACATCATTTTTTTTTCTTTTGAATATATCTACTACTTTTAGTGTGCTTCTCTTGGCATCACAATTTTCTCCTGTTTTATATAAAGGGAAAATATGATACACTTTTCTTTTTTCTTTATTATTTATTACAGTTTATTCACTTTGTATAGTGTAGCTACCTCCCTGGTCTCCTTCCAGTCCCAAACTCCCTTCCTCTTTCCCGCTATCCCCTCCCCTAGTCCAATGAAAGGGGAGGTCCTCCTCCCCTCTATCTGTTCGTAACCTATCAGGACTCATCAGGACTGACTGCATCATCTTCCTCTGTGGCCTGACAAGGCTGCACCTCCAGGATTAGGTGATCAAAGAGCCAGTCACTGAGTTTATATCAGAGACAGCCCCTATTCCCCTTACTAGGGGACCCACTTGGAAACTGGGCAGCCTATGGGCTACATCTGAGCAGGAGGTCTAGGTAGTCTTCATGCATGGTCCTTGGTTGGAGTATCAGTCTCTGCAGGCTGCCCTAGGCCCTTGTATTTTGGCTCCATTGATCTCCTTGTGGTGCTCCTATAATAAGAAACACACTAATTGAAAATGACACCCCAGAAAAATCTTTAATTACCCTGCAAAAAATGCTGAGTCTATTTATTCTAGTTTAATTCTTTAAATTGTGGGAAGTTTTCCTGTTTTCTTTTAAAATAGAAAGTGAGCTTAGAGACTTTAAATAAGAAAATAAGCTGAAAGTTATCTATTTGGTTTTTTCAGACCAGCCAAACTGACACCCTCACATCTCAAGAGACAAACATATTAAATACTGAGAATCATAACTGTTACCTGATTACTTGGAACAGGAACATTTGAACTGTGATTTTGAAAAATGTTAGAAGCTTAAAATGGATATGTACAGAAATGACAAAAGTGTGATGGCCCCAGTCTTAAGGAAACAGTCCCATATTGAAGTCTTAAGTCCAAAAGTGTGCAAAGTACAATTGGTAATGGTTTATGAAATATCTCTTTATATATATTGCAGAAATAGAAATGATATTTTCCTGAACATTTTCTAAAAGCAAGTCCTGCTCTGGGTGAAAGGAAGGTTGGAAGATTATACCATAAACATAACTACCTGGAAGTAGGAATGTCTTTAAGACCACAGATGATAGGAATAACACACAACATTAAGAAATAAACACGGTAGAAAACACTGGAACAGCAAACTCATGTAAATGGAAGATAGACAATGGTTTATTGTCATTTGAATGAATTTTCAGATAAGCCAAAGGTGTTGCCTGAACCACATTTGGTCTAAGACTGGCATCCAGTTTATTGAGGATAATTTCTCCTTGGCTTGAATAGATGTAAAAGGTAACATATAATTACTCTTCTAGAATTATAGACAAGCAGAATACTATGGAGATATGCATTTTCTTACTCTGTAAGCTAACAAGATCTAGAAGGAGCAAATATTCATTAAATATAACCTCACTAATACCCAAATCATAATTGTTTTTATTTACTATTGTGTGTGTGTGTCCATACAGGTTGGAATACTGTTTTTGATGTCATAGAACTAAAATTATAGGCTGATCTTAACCACTTGATACAGATGCTTTGAAACAAACTGATGCTTTTCAAAAGAAGCATATGCTTTTAATAGCTGAGCCATTTCTCTACTTCTTCAAATCTTGGTTTATAACAAAATTCTTCAAAATGTAGAAGGAACACTTTTGATAAAAATATGTGTGTGAAAAAAATAGATCCAAAATATATACAAGATGAGCATGAAATATCAATTAATCAATTAAATTCCATAAATTTTTAAAATTCCTCCTTCCAAAAAATAAAGTATATAGGCAATGATATAAGCTTATAGAAGAGGTAAATGAGACAACTGAAAAAAAATGTACAGTCAAAGATGAAACAGCTTGTCATATTTTTTCTTTATATATAAGGTAACATAAATACCCAGTAGTCCATATGCCTTAAATAACAGTTAAATTAATTATGAATTGGTAAACAAATATATTTGCCTTATAGAAATTTTTTCATTAAAGAAAGAAAATGACTTCTTGTTTATATTTATATGTAACTATCTATATTTTCGACAGTTTAGTCCTAAACTAAAATATAAGGAAAAGGGTTACATCAGCCTGGAGCATCCCAATGTCAGCATGTGACCAAGTCCAACATTAACACAAGCTATGTTGGTGGTATTGACCTTTTATATTCTTTGAGAAAATTGTACTTTACTACTCTGATCTTCCTTCCAATCACCCATAACCCTACTCTTATCATGAGAAAAACATCAAATTCCAATTTCCTTTCTGAGAACTATTAAGGTTATGACAACAAAGAAAGTCTAAGGATTTGTCTCAGTCAAAAGTGGCCTAGGGAAACATGACTAAACTAAATTAAAAGCATT
The DNA here is from genome assembly GCF_907164565.1 of Psammomys obesus. Taxonomy (NCBI): domain Eukaryota; kingdom Metazoa; phylum Chordata; class Mammalia; order Rodentia; family Muridae; genus Psammomys; species Psammomys obesus. Next base: position 23,205,990 of record NW_026585689.1, read on the forward strand.
CTAGTGGTATCTGTGATGGAATCCAAAAACAAACAACAGAAAAGGACAAACCAAGGAGCTCTGAGCAACCTAAAATGAATAGCAGTTGTTAAAAACGGTAAGCAAATATTGATGCAAAAATTCTAAGATATAAACTGAATAAAAATAAAGTGTTTATGAAAATGCAAATTTATGTCTATAAGTTTTTTTTCTGTAAACCTACACTATACTAAAAATCTTCCACCAAAACTATTCACATATTCTCTTGACTGAGTATGTTATCAAGAAGCCAGAAAGCTCAATCATATTTTGTATTTTATGTACATGTGTATACTAAATCTCTACGTGTCTTAGGTAGGGCATCTATTGCTATGTTAAAACAGTAAAATGATCAAAATGATATATGAATGTGACTAAAAGCAAGTTTGAGCTGAGAAGGTTTATTTCAGCTTACAGTTTCATACCACAGTTCATCACTAAGTCAAGGCCTGAATTGGAATAGGATTAGAGGCAGGAGCTGATGGAGGGTCCAAAGAGGAAACTGCTTGTTGGCTTGTTCCCCAATGTTGGTTGTTGATTTGTTCCCCAATACTTTTTCATCTTGCTTTCTTATAACACATGGACCACCTTCCTAGAAGTGGCAACATCGGAAAAGGTCTGGGCCCTCTCACATCAATAACTTACTGAAAAAATGCACCATATCCATACTTACAGGCTAATCTGGAACACTGTCTCAATTGAGGTCTCTTCTTGTGAAATGACTCTAGCTTAAACCAAGTTGCCAAAACTAGGTAAACAATAGGTAAGTCATCATTCTATAGTCAGCATAATGAAGAATTCAACTACTTTGTTATGTTAGTAAAATGTCCAAAAGGGACTGCAAAAAAAAAAAAAATGTGGAAGTAGAAACAAGACAAGAAAAGAAGAAAGGGAGTATATTGGACAGTTTGGGCAGAAGAAATAGAAGGGGAAGTTATGTAATTTTGTTAATCACTAAAATTGAAGTGAAGTTTAAAAAGACAACAAAAGTACAGTTTAGTTTTAGGAAAAATATCGATGATTTTCTTATTTATTTTATCCTTACTATATTTGAATCAAGAAAATAGATAATTTGTTGACAATAGATAGTTCAAAAGCAAAGATAGTTTAAAAGCAGAAGGAATTGAATCAATAAGTAAGAAATCATTTTGTGGATGGAGATTATTTGACACAAAAAAATCTACTGGAGAATACCCTGAGGCAGAGGAGGTAAAAATAATGTGGGATATTAGTTAAAAGTGGATTGATAATATGTCATTTTATTGCTCTATTGGTGTGTTAATTATTTCAATACAAGACGTATAAGTAATTTGGGGAAAATAATAAACATTCACAAAGATATGTCCTATGTGAGGAAGAGAGTAAATTCTCCAACTTTATGGGAAACAAGTATTCTATGAATGACCCATGGGGAAAATAATATCACTCATTAGAATGCATATATTAAGATATATGTAAATCATTAAAGCATAAGTGCAGTGCCTACATAGCAAATATACTGTACTTTGAAAGAGTTAATATAGAGGTAGGTAAAGTAGACGGTACATGAGGTTCCAAGAACTTTATATGACTATGATAGGAAAATATCTTGGAGGACACAAAAGAATACTGGGAGATTATTCAAACGTTTTTCCAGGAACAGATAAAATAATGGATAATACACATTATTTATTTGTCTGGAGGAAATGAGAGATCACAAGGAAAATGATAGAGGGAGGAAGGGAAAGAAGAAGGAAAAAAAACGAGAAGAAAAGAAAGAGAGAGGGGCAATTTTTTTTTTTTTTTTTTTTTTTTTTTTGGTTATAGGGTCATAGTGTTAAATTTCTATGGAGTTTTATTTGTTTTTATTTTTCAGAGACAGTAAATTTAATTCTGTTCATGTAACCCATGGCAGTTCACTCACCAAGTGGCTTTCCAAGTAAGGGGAACAGGAGCTGTTTGTTGCTGACATGAACTCAGTGGTGGGAGCAGCCTTACCAAGCCACAGAGGAAGACAGTGAAGCCAGTCCTAATGAGACCTGATGGGCTAGGGTCAGAGGGAAGGGGAGGAGATTCTCCCCTACTAGTGGACTTGGAGAGGGGTATGGAAGGAGATGAGGGAGGGACGGTGGGTTTGATAGGTGACGATGGAGGGGGCTACAGCTGGGATACAATGTGAAGAAACTGTAATTAATAAAAATGTTTTACATTTAATTGTGTTATAGTACTTTGGGCTAAATAAAAAGATACAGTCTTGGTGGTAGGTTACTTTGAGTAAATCATATTCAAATCTAAAAATCACACATTGAGAGTGGGCATAGACTTTGTTTCCCAGAAGTTGCCAATGTCCAGTTTCACGAGACTCACATTCTAATCAAGCTTAGGTGCTATTGGCCAGAAAAGATTGCTTTTTACAATGTCAGCTAGAATCAGCATGACTTTCAGAGTGATATTAATTTTTTTTAGCAAAGTTGAACAAAGATCATCAGATATAAAAAGTAAAAGGATGCCTTTGGGTAATTAAAAATTTAAAAGTATGTGAACAGCAACAAGAGCTGGCAAGCCCTTTCAATTCTTGTTTCACCATACTTCATAGGAAAGTTCCCAAGATGTTAAGCTACTCACTTAGCTCTTGACTAGGTAAACTGGCATGTCAACTGGATTTAAAAATAAATCTTTCACACTCTCCTCTTTGACTTACCCTCCCTTGTTTCTTAAGCATTTTGACTTTTCAGGTGGTTAATAATTCTTCAAAGTTAAACCAGCTTGTCTTCATTGATCCTGTTCCCTCATCAAATGCTGTTGTTGCTCTCCTGTGCTTTTGAGTTGCATCAGTGAACCAATGTGGCCTTGAGGTGATCAACTTGAAAGGAAGGGGTTTGCACACTTGAGATTTCTGCTATAGGAAAATAAATTTGGTCTTTTCTATTGTGCTGTGCCTGCCTTTTGTTTTCCGCTGGGCTTTCTTTCCTTCCATGGTCTTACATCTTCCCTGAGCTTCAGTGCTTATTTTTTTTTCTTCTCGTTTTTCATATTTCATCTGCTCCCAGAAGAATTCTGCAGTGATATGACTGACATGTGCAGCTTCCTGCAGTGCAGCACCGAGCTGGGTCAACCGTTCTTTTCTCATCTTAGTCTTTTTGTTTTCAACAGCTTGGAGCCAAAGCAGCTGTGTTTGATTTGACAACTGCTTTCAGAAGTAGGTCTAGTACAGAAAAATTTTGAAAAACATATCCAGACCCCAACTTTGAGGGGCCTATGTTGAGTTCAGTTTCAGCAAGACAGATGATAAGAGCTTAACAAGCTGAGGCTGAGAAATCAGGTAGATAACTTCTGCACACATCTAAAATCTGTGTTGCAAAAATAAAAACTAACAATGAAAAAATGTCTTTCTCTTTGTAAATAGTTTCATCTTTCCTTTGAATGACTCATTTACTTTGTATGATGATTAAATATTATTTTAATTAGATTTTTCTAAATTTTAAAAGGGTTAAATGGATTCTGATGACACAGTGGGATTTTGTCCAATTTCTGTTGTTTGTGGTATGCAGGTAATGAGTGTTCAATAATAATGTCTCTTTTGCCTAGGACTTAGTGATCTTGTTTTCTCTGTTTCTACTTCAAAATTCAACTTCATCTCTCCAAAGATAAATGGGTAACATAGACTCATAACTAAGACTCCTAACTTAATATACCTGTTCATCACTCACAGATATTATTGTTAAATGGTTTATCTGTGTTTTTTTTTTTTTTTTTTACTTTATGTACATTGGTATTCTGCATGTCTGTATGTGTGTGTGAGGGTGTCAGATCTTTTGGAACTGGAGTTACAGACATTTGTCAGCTGTGTGGGTGCTGGGAATTGAACCTGGCACACTGGGAATAGCAACCTTGACTCTTAACTTGAGCTCAATCCTGACATTACTTTTTTTTTTTTTTTTTTTGTCAAATACCTACCAGAACAGGCCATATTCTCCTATTCTGCAAACACCCTTCCATCCCCCAGCCATATCTACCATTGTGGAATTCAGTAGCTGTTAGGTACCTATTCCATTCAAATGTTAAATGTGCTCTTAATCATAAGGGGCTTGGAAGTGTATCTTTCTCACTTCCTATTTTCATTTTTTTAATATTTTTTTCTTATTATTAATTACACTTTATTCATTTTGTACCCCCCATAAGCCCTCACTCCTCCCCTCCCGATCTCACCCTTCCTCCCCTTTCTGCATGCATGCCCCTCCCCAAGTCCACTGAAATGGGAGGTCTTCCTCGCCTTCTTTCTGATCTTAGACTATCAGTTCTCATCAGAAGTGGCTGCATTGTCATCTTCTGTGGCCTGGTAAGGATGCTCCCCCCTCAGGGGGAGGTGATCAAAGAGAAGGCCAATCAGATTATGTCAGAGGAAGTCTCTCTTCCCATTACTATGTAACCCACTTGGACACTGAACTGCCATGGGCTAAATTTGGCAGGGGTTCTAGGCTATCTCCACAAATAGACCTTGGTTGGAGTATGAGTCTCTGGGAATTTCCCTCTGTTCAAATTTTCTTGTTCTGTTGCTCTCCTTGTGGAGTTCCTGTCCTCTCCAGATCTTGCTATTTCCCACTTCTTACATAAAATTCCATTCACTCTGCCTGAAAGTTGGCCATCAGGCTCAGCATCTGCTTTGATAGTCTGCAGGACAAAGGCTTTCAGAGGCCCTCTGTGGCAGGTTCCTAGGTTGTTTCCTGTTTTCTTCTTCTGGCTTTCAGAGGCCCTCTGTAGCAGGTTCCTACGTTGTTCCCTGTTTTCTTCTTCTTCTGATGTCCATCCTCTTTGCCTTTCAGGATGGAGATTGAGCATTTTTAGTTAGGGTCCTCTCTTTTGCTTAGTTTGTTTAGATGTACTGATTTTAGTGGGTTTATCCTATGTTGTATGTTTATATGAGTGAGTATATACCTTGTGTGTCTTTTAGCTTCTGGGACAACTCACTCAGGATGATCCTTTCCAGGTCCCACCATTTACCTGTAAATGTCATGATTTCCTTATTTTTCATTTCTGAGTAATACTCCATTGTGTAGATGTAGCACAATTTCTGCATCCATTCTTCATTTGAGGGGCATCTGGGCTATTCCCAGCTTCTGGCTATTATAAATAAAGCAGCTACAAACATGGTTGAGCAACTATCCCTTTTGTGTACTTGAGCCTCTTTTGGATATATGCTTAGAGGTAGTATGGCTGGATCTTGAGGAAGCGCTATTCCTAGTTGTCTGAGAAAGCACCAGATTGATTTCCAGAGTGGTTGTACAAGTTTACATTCCCACCAGCAATGGAGAAGGGTTCCCCTTTCTCCACAACCTCTCCAGCATGTGTTGTCACTTGAGTTTTTGATCTTGGCCATTCTGATGGGTGTAAGGTGAAATCTCAGGGTTGTTTTGATTTCCATTTCCCTAATGGCTAATGAGGTTGAGCATTTCTTTAAATGCTTCTCTGCCATTTGATATTCCTCTACAGAGAGTTCTCTGTTTAGCTCTGTTCCCCATTTTTTTTTAAGTGGATTACTTGGTTTGCTGCTTTTCAGATTCTTTAGTTCTTTATATATACTGGGTATGAGTTCTCTGTCAGATAAAGGGTTGGTGAAGATTCTTTCCCAATCTGTAGGCAGTAGCTTTGTTTTGATGACAGTGTCCTTTGCTTTACAGAAGCTTTTCAGTTTCATGAGGTCCCATTTATTGATTGTTGCTCTTAGAGCCTGTGCTGTTGGTGTTCTGTTCAGGAAGTTTTCTCCTGTACAAATGAGGGTTCTAGGGTATTCCCCAATTTTTTTTTTCTAGCCGATTTAATGTATCTGGTTTTATGTTGAGTTCTTTGATCCATTTGGACTTCAGTTTTGTGCAGGGTGATAAGTATGGATCTATTTTCATTTTTCTACATGTAGACATCCAGTTGGACCAGCACCATTTGTTGAAGATGCTATCTTTTTTCCATTGTATGGTTTTGGCATCTTTGTCAAAAATCAGGTGTCCATAAGTGTGTGGGTTTATTTCTGGGTCTTCTGTTTGGTTCCATTGATCCACCATTCTGTTTCTATGCCAGTACCATGCAGTTTTTATAACTGTTGCTCTATAGTACAGCTTGAGATCAGGGATGGAGACACCTCCAGAATATCTTTTATTGTAGAGGATTGTTTTAGCAATTCTCGGTTTCTTGTTATTCCATACGAAGTTGAGAATTTTTCTTTCCAGGTCTGTAAAGAATTGTGTTGGCAATTTGATGGGGATTGCATTAAATCTGTAGATTGCTTTTGGTAAGATGGCTATTTTTACTATGTGAATCCTGCCAAGCCATGAGCATGGGAGATCTTTCCATCTTCTCATATCTTATTCTTATTCTTTCTTCAGAGACTTGAAATTTTTTTCATACAAGTCTTTGACTTGCTTGGTTAGGGTTACACCAAGGTACTTTATGTCATTTGTGGCTATTGTGAAGGGTGTTGTTTCTCTAATTTCTTTTTCAGCCCTTTTGTCTTTTTTATACAGGAATGCTACTGATTTTTTTTTTTTTTTGAGTTAATTTTGTATCCGGCCACTTTGCTGAAGGTGTTTATCAGCTATAGGAGTTCCCTGGTAGAGTTTTTGGGATCACTCATGTATACTATCATATCATCTGCAAATAGTGATAATTTGACTTCTTCCTTTCCAATCTGTATCCCCTTGATCTCCTTCAATTGTCTTATTGCTCTAGCAAGAACTTCCAGCACTATGTTGAAGAGATATGGAGAGAGTGGGCAGCCTTGTCTTGTCCCTGATTTCAGTGAGATTGCTTTAAGTTTCTCTCCATTCAGTTTGATGTTTGCTATAGGCTTGCTGTATATCGCCTTTACTATGTTTAGATATGTGCTTTGTATCCCTGATATCTCCAATACTTTAAACATGAATGGATTTTGGATTTTGTCAAATGCTTTTTCAGCAACTAGGGAGAATATCATGTGGTTTTTTTTTTTCCTTTCAGTTTGTTAATATCGTGGATCATATTGATGGCTTTCCATATATTGAACCACCCCTGCATACCTGGGATGAAGCCTACTTGGTCATAGTGGATAATATCTTTGATGTGTTCTTGGATTCGGTTGGCAAGTATTTTGTTAAGCATTTTTGCATCATTGTTCATAAGGGAGATTGGCCTGAAATTCTCTTTCTTTGTTGAGTCTTTGTGAGGTTTAGGTACCAAGATAACTGTGGTTTCATAGAATAAGTTTGCTAATATTCCTTCTGTTTCTATTTTGTGGAATAGTTTGAAGAGAATTGATGTTAGCTCTTCTTTGAAGTTCTGGTAGAATTCTGTGCTGAAGCCATCTGATCCTGGCCTTTTTTTGGATGGGAGACTTTTGATGACCGCTTCTATTTCTTTGGGGGATATAGGACTGTTTAATTGATTTACCTTGTCCTGATTCAGCTTTGGTAAGTCAAATCGATCAAGAAAATTGTCCATTTCATTTAGATTTTCAAATTTTGTGGCATATAGACTTATGAAGTAAGTCCTAATGATTGTTTGGATTTCCTCAGTGTCTGTAGTTATGTCCCCCTTCTCATTTCTGATTTTGTTGATTTGGGTAGTGTCTCTCTGCTTTTTAGTTAGCTTGGCTAATGGTTTGTCGATCTTGTTGATTTTCTCAAAGAACCAGCTCTTGGTTTCATTGATTTTTGAATTGTTTTATTTGTTTCTAATTGATTGATTTCAGCCCTGAGTTTGATTATTTCCAGCCATCTACTCCTTCTTAGTGTGTCTGCTTCTTCTTTTTCTAGGGTTTTTAAGTGGGCCATTAAGTTGCTTGAATGAGCTGTCTCGAATTTCTTCTTGGAGGCACTTAGTGCTATGAACTTTCTTCTTAGCACTGCTTTCATTGTGTCCCACAAGTTTGGGTATGTTGTGTCTTCATTTTCATTGATTTCTAGGAAGGCTTTAATTTCTTTCTTTATTTCTTCCCTGACCCAGCTGTCATTTAGTAACAAGTTGTTAGGTTTCCATGTGTGTGTAGGCTTTTTGCTATTTCTGTTATTGTTGAGGTCCAGCATTATTCCATGATGATCAGACAAGATACAAGGGATAATTTCAATCTTCTTGAATCTGTTGAGGCTTGCTTTGTGACCAACTATATGGTCTATTTTGGAGAAGGTTCCATGAGGTGCTGAGAAGAAGGTAAATTCTTTTGTGTTTGGGTGTAAAGTTCTGTAAATGTCTGTTAGTTCCATTTGATTCATGACCTCTGTTAGAGACATTGTTTCTTTGTTTAATTTCTGTTTTGTTGACCTGTCCTTTGTTGAGAGTGGGGTGTTGAAATCTCCCACTATTAATGTGTGGGGATCTATATGTGGTTTAAATTTTATCAATGTTTCTTTAACAAATATGGGTGCTCTTGTATTTGGGGCATAGATGTTCAGGATTGTGATGTCTTCCAGGTGGAATTTTCCTTTGATGAATATGAAGTGTCCTTTTCCATCTCTTTTTATTAATTTTGGTTGAAAGTCTATTTTATCAGATATTAGTGTGGCTACTCCTGCTTGCTTCTTGGGTCCATTTGCTTGTATGTCGTCTTCTAAAACTTAATCTCAGGTAATGTCTATCTTTGTGCCTTAGGTGTGTTTCTTGTATGCAACAGATTGCTGGGTTTTGTTTACGTATCCATTCTATTAATCTGTGTCTTTTTATTGGAGAGTTGAGTCCATTGATGTTGAGAGAGATTAATGACCAGTGGCTTTTAGATCCTTTGATATTGATGTTGGCTGTGGTCATAAGGTTGTGTGCTTGGTTGCTTTTTGTTTTAATCTAGTAAGGTTAATTATTTCCTGTGTTTTCTTGAAAGAAGCTAATTTTTTGTGGTTGTATTTTCCCTTCCAGTGTCTTCTGTAATGCTGGGTTTGTGTGTAGGTATTGTTGAAATTTTTTTTTTCATTGAATATCTTATTTTCTCCATCTATGAGGACTGAGAGCTTTGCAGGGTATAGTAACCTGGGCTGACATCTGTGTTCTCTTAGGGTTTGCATGATATCTGTCCAGGCCCTTCTGTCTTTCATAGTCTCTGTTGAAAAGTCAGGTGTGATTCTAATGGGTTTGCCATTATATGTTACTTGACCCTTTTCCCTTGCAGCTTTTAGTATTTTTTTTCTTTGTTCTGTATACTTACTGTTTTGATTATTATGTGGCGGGAGGATTTTCTTTTCTTGTCAAATTTGTTGGGTGTTCTGTAGTCCTCATGTATTCTTTTTGCCTCTCCTTTAACTTGGGGAAATTTTCTTTAATGATTTTGTTGAAAATATTTTCTGGGCCTTGGAGAAGGGAGTCTTCTTTTTCCTCTATACCTATTATTCTTAGGTTTTGTCTTTTCATATTGTCTTGGATTTCTTGGATGGTCTTTGTCAGAAATTTTTTAAATTTAACATTTTCTTTGACAGATACATCGATTTCTTCCATTGTATCTTCTACACCTGAGATTCTTTCTTCCATCTCTTGTAGTCTGTTGGTTATGCTTACCTCTGTAGGTCCTGTTTTCTTCGCTAGATTCTTAATCTCTATTATTTCCTCCATTTGTTTTTTCTTTAATTTTTCCAGTTCTATTTTAATTGAGAAATGGCTAGGTAATTTCTGACAGTATTTTGTTATTTAAATTTTTCAAAAATTGCATTTCTTATAAATAATGTAATGTCCTCAGAATACTCTTCAATATAATTTATCTTATATATGCAAAGATATATAGGTTATGTTCAAATAGTACTTTCACTTATCTTAGTTTTATACCCTTGCTGCCCCTTTTGGATCGTCTACTAGATGCTCATATATAAGTGACCATCACTCCATTTACCAAGTTCTTTAGTTATACTACCTACAAGATTTCCTATTCACTCAAGCCTCACCCCAAATCCTGGTAGAACTTTTCTTATTACTTCAGTCTACATCGATTTTTTTTTTTTTTTTGCAGTTCAACATATTTTTTATTTTTCTTCTTTCCTGCTATTTTCTTGTTCTGGTGAGCACTTCTTTATTGTACATTTACATCTATAAAGTTTCATTTCTGAAAAAGTAATGTTTCTTACAATGCAAAGTTATTGGTGAAAATCCTGTTTTTACTTTTCTTTTTTTTTTCGTATTTTTTCTTTCGTATTTTATTTTTTTCTTATCAGTTACATTTTATTAACTATGTACCCCAGCCATGTCCCGATCCCTCATTCCCTCCCAGTCCCTCCCTCCCTCCCTCATTTACAGTGCCCCTTACCAAGTCCACTGATAGGGAGGACCTCCGCCCCATTCATCTGATCCTGTTTTATCAGGAATCTTCAGGACTGGCTGCAAAGCTCTCCTCTGTGGCCTAACAGGACTGCTCCTCCCTTGGGGGGTGGGGAGGCCAAAGAACCAGCCATTGAGTTCCTGTTAGAAATAGTCCTTGTTCCCCTCACTATGGGAAACCAATTGGTTACTGAGCTACCACAGGCTACATCTAAGCAGAGGTTCTAGGTTACATTCATACATGGTCCTTGGTTGCATGTCAGTCTCAGAAAACACCCTGTGCCCAGATATCTTTGGTCCTTGTGGAGCTCCTATCCTTTCCTCATCAGTCTAACTCCCCTTCTTTCTTATGATTACCTGCACCCTGCCAAAGGTTTGGTCACGAGACTTTCCTTTGAAAACACCACTAGTTAGAGTCTTTCCAATGGGCTCAGTAGACTCCTGTCAATGTTCAATGCGTATCCCATCTGTCTTTCAAAACGAGGATTGATAATCTGACCCCATGTCTGCTCTCTTGATTATCTTTTTTAGGTGTATAGATTTCATTATATTTATTATATCTTATAGGTCTATATAAGTGAGTATATACCGTGTTTTCTTTCTACTTCTGGGATATTTCACTCAAGATGATCTTTTCTAGATTCCACCATTTGCCTGCAAATTTCATGATTTCCACCTTTTTGATTGCTGAGTAGTATTCCATTGTGTAAAAATACCACAATTTCTGAACCCATTCCTCCGTTGATGGACATCTGTGTTGTTTCCAGGTTCTGGCTATTACAAATAAAGCTGCTATAAACATGGTTGAACAAATATCCCTTTTGTGTACTTGAGCAAACTTTGGGTATATACCTAGCAGTGGTACAGCTGGGTCATTAGGAAGCACTATTCCTAATTGTCTTAGAAAGCACCAGATAGATTTCCAGAGTGGTTGTACCAGTTTACATTCCCACCAGCAGTGGAGGAGGTTTCCCCTTTCTCCACAACCTCTCCAGCATGTGTTGTCCCTTGAGTTTTTCATTTTGGCCATTCTGATGGGTATAAGGTGATATCTCAGGGTCGTTTTGATTTGCATTTCCCTAATGGCTAATGAGGTTGAGCATTTCTTTAAGTGTTTCTCTGCCATTTGATATTCCTCTGTCGAGAATTCTCGTTTAGCTCTGTTCCCCATTTTTTAATTGGATTACTTGGTTTGCTGCTTCTCAGCTTCTATAGTTCTTTGTATATACTCAATATTAGTCCTCTGTCAGATAAAGGGTTAGTGAAGATTCTTTCCCAATCTGTAGGCAGTCGTTTTGTTTTGATGACAGTGTCCTTTGCTTTACAGAAGCTGTTCAGTTTCATGAGGTCCCATTTATGGATTGTTGCTCTTAGAGCCTGTGCTGTTGGTGTTCTTCCTGTGCCAATGACTTCTAGGCTGTTCCCCACTTTTTCTTCTAACAGATTTAGAGTATCTGGTTTTATGTTGAGGTCTTTGATCCACTTGGACTTTAGTTTTGTGCAGGGTGATAAATATAGATCTATTTTCATTTTTCTGCATGTGGACCACCAGTTGGACCAGCACCATTTGTTGAAGATGCTGTCTTTTTTCCATTGAATGGTTTTGGCTTCTTTGTCAAATATCGAGTATTCATAGGTGTGTGGGTTTATTTCTGGATCTTCTATGCGGTTCCATTGATCCTCTTTTCTGTTTTTATGCCAATACCATGCAGTTTTTATTACTATTGCTTTGTAGTACAACTTGAGATCGGGGATGGAGATACCTCCAGATGATCTGTTGTTGTACAGGATTGTTTTGGAGATTCTGGGTTTTTTGTTTCTCCATATGAAGCTGAGAATCTTTTTTTCAAGGTCTGTAAAGAATTGAGTTGGTATTTTGATGGGAATTGCATTGAATCTGTAGATTGCTTTTGGCAGGACGGCCATTTTCACAATGTTAATCCTACCAATCCATGAGCATGGGAGATCTTTCCATCTTTTGAGATCTTCTTCAATTTCTTTCGTCAAAGACTTGAAGTTTTTCTCAAACAGGTCTTTCACTTGCTTGGTTAGTGTCACCCCAAGGTACTTTATGTGGTTAGTGGCTATTGTGAAGGGTGTTGTTTCCCTAATTTCTTTCTCGGCCCTTTTTTCTTTGGTATACAGGAGGCCTTCTGATTTTTTTGAGTTGATTTTGTATCCTGCCACTTTGCTGAAGGTGTTTATCAACTGGAGTTTTCTGGTTGAATTTTTGGGGTCACTCATATATACTATCATATCATCTGCGAATAGTGACACTTTGACCTCTTCCTTTCAGATTTGTATACCCTTGATCTCCTTTAGTTGTCTTATTGCTCTGGCTAGGACTTCAAGTACTATGTTGAAGAGGTAGGGAGAGAGTGGGCAGCCTTGTCTTGTCCCTGATTTCAGTGGGATTGATTTAAGTTTCTCTCCATTGAGTTTGATGTTGGCTATCGGCTTGCTGTATATTGCCTTTACTATGTTTAGATATATGCCTTGTATTCCTGATCTCTCCAAGACTTTAAACATGAATGGGTGTTGGACTTTGTCAAATGCTTTTTCAGCATCTAAGGAGATGATCATGTGGTTTTTATCCTTCAGTTTGTTTATGTGGTGGATTACATTGATGGATTTCCGTATGTTGAACCACCCTTGCATGCCTGGGATGAAGCCTACTTGGTCGTGGTGGATGATATCTTTGATATGTTCTTCGATTCGGTTTGCAAGTATTTTATTGAGTATTTTTGCGTCAATGTTCATAAGAGAGATAGGTCTGAAGTTCTCTTTTTTTGTTGCGTCTTTGTGTGGTTTAGGTATCAGGGTGACTGTTGCTTCATAGAATGAGTTTGGTAATGTACCTTCTGTTTCTATTTTGTGGAATAGTTTGAGGAGAATTGGTGTGAGCACTTCTTTGAAGGTCTGGTAGAATTCCGCGCTGAAACCATCTGGCCCAGGGCTTTTTTTGGAGGGGAGACTGTGAAGGACTGCTTCAATTTCCTTGGGGGATATAGGGCTGTTCAGTCTTTCTTCCTGATCTTGACTTAATGTTGGAAGATGGAATTTAATAAGAAAATTGTCCATTTCATTTAGATTTTCAAATTTTGTAGCATATAGGCTTTTGTAGTATGACCTAATGATTGTTTGAATTTCCTCTGTGTCTGTAGTTATGTCACCCTTTTCATCTCTGATTTTGTTGATTTGGATAGATTCTTTCTGCTTTTTTGTTTAGTTTGGCTAAGGGTTTGTCTATCTTGTTGATTTTCTCAAAGAACCAGCTTTTTGTTTCATTGATTCTTTGAATAGTTTTATTTGTTTCTAGTTGATTGATTTCAGCCCTGAGTTTGATTATTTCCAGCCTTCTGCTCCTTTTGGGTGTATCTGCTTCTTTTTTTCCTAGGGTTTTCAGTTGGGCCATTAAGTTGTTTTATGTGCTGTTGCGAATTTCTTCTTGCAGGTACTTAGTGCTATAAATTTTCCCCTGAGCACTCTTTTCAGTGTGTCCCATAAATTTGGGTATGTTGTGCCTTCATTTTCATTGAATTCTAGGAAGTCTTTAATTTCTTTCTTTATTTCTTCCTTAACCCAGCTGTCGTTGAGTAACAGGTTGTTCAGTTTCCATGTACGTGTAGGCAGTTTGTTATTTCTGTTGTTGTTGAGGTCCAGCTTAAGTCCATGGTGGTCAGATAAAATACAAGGGATTATTCCAATCTTTTTGTATCTGTTGAGGCTTGCTTTATGACCAACTATATGGTCTATTTTGGAGAAGGTTCCATGCAGTGCTGAAAAGAAGGTATACTCTTTTGAGTTTGGATGAAAAGATCTGTAGACGTCTATTAGGTCCATTTGATTTAGGGTCTCTGTAAGTGTTTTTATTTCCCTATTTGTTTTCTGTCTAGTTGATCTGTCCCTTGGTGAGAGTGGAGTGTTGAAGTCTCCCACTATTAGGGTTTTAGGATCAATGTGTGATTTAAGCTTTAATATTGTTTCATTTACAAATGTAGGTACTCTTGTATTTGGGGCATAGATATTCAAAATTGTGATGTCCTCTTGGTGGATTTTTCCTTTGATGAGAATATAGTGGCCCTCCTTATCTTTTTTGGTTAACTTGGGTTGAAAGTCTATTTTATTAGATATTAGGATGGCTACTCCTGCTTGTTTTCTGGAACCATTTGCTTGAAAGACATTTTTCCAGCCCTTTACTCTGAGGTAGTGTTTATCTTTGTTGCATAGGTGTGTTTCTTGGATGCAACAGAATGATGGATCCTATTTCCACAACCATTCTGTTAGTCTGTGTCTTTTAATTGGGGAGTTGAGTCCGTTGATGTTGATAGAAACTAGTGACCAACAATTGTTACTTACTTTAGATGTGGTGTTGGTGGTGTCACTGAGTTTCATTGCCTGTTCTTTTGGTTTTTTTGTTGTGTAGTTATCTATTTCCTCTGTTTCCTTCGATGTAGTTGTTTTCTTTGGTTTGGAGTTTCCCTTCTAGTAACTTCTGTAGAGCTGGGTTACTATGTAGATATTGTTTAAATTTGGTTTTGTCTTGGAATATCTTGAATTCTCCGTCTATGTTGATTGAAAGTTTTGCTGGGTGTAGTAGTCTGGGTTGGAATCTGTGGTCCCTTAAGGACTGTATGATTTCTGTCCAGGCCCTTCTGGCTTTCATAGTTTCTGTTGAGAAATCTGGTGTGATTCTGATAGATCTACCTTTATATGTTACTTGGCCTTTTTCCCTTGCTGCTTTTAGAATTTTTTCTTTGTTTTGTAGGTTCAGTGTTTTGACTATGATGTGATGTGAAGAATTTCTTTTCTGGTCTAGTCTACTTGGTGTTCTGTAGGCCTCTTGTATGTTTATGGGCATCTCCTTCTTTAAGTTGGGAAAGTTTTCTTCTATAATTTTCTTGAAAATATTTTCCGGACCTTTGAGCCTGATGTCTTCTTTTTCTTCTACTGCTATTATTCTTAGGTTTTGTCTTTTCATGGTGTCCTTGATTTCTTGGATGTTTTGTGTTTGGAACTTTTCTGATTTTATTTTTTCTTTGAGAGACGTGTCAATTTCCGCAAGTGTATCTTCGGCTCCTGAGATTCTTTCTTCCATCTCTTGTATTCTGTTGGTGATGCTTACCTTTGTAGTGCCTGATCTTTTCTCTATGTTCTCCAGCTCCTGGTTTTTCTCTATTTGTGTTTTCTTTATTGATTCTAATTCTGTTTTCATGCCTTGCACCATTTCCTTCATCTGTTTGAATGTGGACTCCTGCTTTTCAATGATAGCTTCTATTTTTTTGTCCGTTTCCTCTCTATGTATCACTAATTATGCCTCTACTTCTTTGGGTATAATTGCCTGTATTTCTATGAGAGCTTTGTTTATTTCTTCTTTATTTGCCTTCATTTGTGTGGACATTTCTTTGAGAGCTTTATGAATTTCTTCTCTGTTTGCCTCAATTTTCATGGTCATTTCTCTGAGAGCATGATTTATTTCCTCTTGGTTAGTCTCAATTTGTTTGGTTATTTCTCTCAGGGCTTTGTTCATTTCATGTTTATGGGCCTCTAATAGCTGGAGAAACATAGTTTTGAGGTCATTTTCTTGTATATCTAGTGAATTGAAGTGTCCATTGTTTTGTGGGGTTGCTGGTGAGGTCATTATGTCCTCATTTTTGTTGGGAGTGTTCTTACTTCTGCCTCTAGCCATCTGGTTTATAATCCTCACTGGTTGTTCCTCGAGATTGTAGTTTGGGCTATGATCCTCTCTTTCTGTTTTCTGGACTGTTTTTTCAGGAAGATGAGAGTGGTTCACTGGTTTGCGAGTGTGCACTGTGTTTTCAGTTTTGCCTAAGTAAGGAATGTGACGCTGGCGCTATTCTCCTGAGCTTTTAGCGGGCGCAGTGTGCATGCACAGATTCTCTGACTATTGCAGTGTTCTGCAAGCCACTATTATGCAGTTCTGACTGAGATCCAGGAATTGTTTGCCTGAATTACCCTGGTGGACCCACAGGGCAGAGGCTTCAATGTTGGGGTCGCTATCCCAAGAATCCCTATGATGCCCACACTAGGGGTGTGGGTGGCAGGGATCTCGTCTGGTTGCTTCTGTGGAGAGGCCCTGGGTCTGGGGCAATCTCTCCCTAGAAGGCTCACTCACTCTCTTGCAGGACCAGTTGGAATGCACAGGGGTTCCCCTTGCTCACTACTCTCTGTTTTGGTCCTGCTGCGGAAGCAGGGGTAGGCTAACAGTCAGCTCTGTGACACTGTGGCTGCAGGACTCTGTGTCCACCTTTCCTGTGTGCTGCCTCTTTGTCCTTTCCCTCTGCCAGGAGGGGTTATGTTGACTGGTCCCTGGGTGGCGCGGGAAAGAGTTAGGATGAGTGTACTCAGTCCCAGATCCCCGGGCCAGATCTCTCTGCCAGAAGCAGCCTGGCGATATCTATGCTGATCCCAAGAGAGTATCTGGTAGGGTTGAGTGTCCTCAGATCCAGAGCTTGGGTTTCTCTGCTAGGGGCCCCTGGGTGAGCTGGAGAGAGGGTGCTGTGTCCTTGGCAGGCTGCCTCTCTGTCCTTCCCCTCTGACCTTCTCCTCTGCTAAGGCGAGCTTATGGAGGTGCTCTCAGGGGAGTGAAAGCAGGGGTTGGGGCTTCTCAGTCGAATCCTGAGCCCTGAGCCGGCGTTTCTCTAGCAGGGGTCGGGGGGAAGGGGGACGCCGGTGATAGAACTTGGTGCTAGACCTTATTGCGCTGGACCCAGGATAATCTCAGGACGTGTAGAATGACCACAGTCCCAGATCCTGAGCTGTAGTTTGTTTGCTAAGAGCGGCAGGCAGCACTGGTGTTCCGGCACTGTGAAGCCGCTGTGCGCCAATTTATCTTTCCACTCCGCCTCAGCAGGGTTATGGCGGCGTTTGGGGGAGTGCCCAAAAGGATTGGGTTTTCTCAGCCGCAATCTCGGGTGGGGTACAGACAATGTGGTCTGTGGCAGATTTTGCTGGATGCCTCCTGCCTCCTCCGAAGAGGGAGTAGGGATTTTGAGCTGGGCACGCAGCTGAGATCCATGCGTGGCAGGAGCTCAAATGTGATGGCGGCTGGTACCAGCAGAGGTCGGAGAGACCTTCCAGGGAAAGACTGGGTGATCGGTGACCAGTCTGGCAACTTTCCTTCCCCGTTGGGTTTTTTTGCGACTGGGACTCCCAGCCTCAGGCACCCATGTGCCCACCAATCAGCTTGGGAAACTGATCGCGACAAGCAGGCTTGCAGCACCAGCCTGGAGACCCAAAGCCTGAGTTAGCCGGGTTCTCTTCCGGGTTCTGGCTGGGCAGCCGAGAGTGGACCCAACCGATTCCCACGCTGTGGGAGCCTCCCCTCACCTGGGAAACACGATCGATCGCTGTTCTTTTAGGGCCCAGAATTCAGTCTCCTGGTCGCTGCTAGGAGTGTGTTGTCCTGCTTCTCAGACACGGTGTTCTCCCGGTGCCGCCATCTTGGCCCATCGATCTTTACCTAATAAAGACCTGGCTCAATAACCGTGAGATAAAGCACTAAAAGTTTAAAACCACATATTGTGTTAATCTACAAAATTCATTCTAAGACCAAATTACATTATTTCCATTACTTTACAGACAGTCTAATATCTGACATTTTTGTTTGGAAGTTTTTTCTATATGTTGAAGATATTATGGTGAATCTTAAGTCAATTATGCTCGTATAAGAATTATTTCTTTAAGTGTTTCTCTGCCATTCTGTATTCCTCTGCTGAGAATTCTCTGTTTCGCTCTGTTCCCCATTTTTTAATCGGATTGCTTGATTTGCTGCTTTTTAACTTCTTTAGTTCTTTATATATTCTGGATATCAGCCCTCTGTCAGATATAGGGTTGGTGAAGATCTTTTCCCAATCTGTAGGCTGTAGTTTTGTTTTGGTGACTACGTCCTTTACTGAAGCTTTTCAGCTTCATGAGGTCCCATTTATCGATTGTTGCTCTTAGAGCCTGTGCTGTTGGTGTTCTGTTCAGGAAGTTGTCTCCTGTGCCAATAAGTTCCATTGTCTTACCCACTTTTTCTTCTGACTGATTTAGTGTATCTGATTTTAAAGAAATGCTCAACGTCCTTAGCCATCAGAGAGATGCAAATCAAAACAACTGAGATTTCACCTGACATCCACCAGAATGGCTAAGATCAAAAACTCAAGTGACAACACATGCTGGAGAGGTTGTGGAAAAAGGGGAACCCTCCTCCATTGCTGGTGGGAATGCAAACCTGTACAACCAGTCTGGAAATCAATCTGGCGCTTTCTCAGACAACTAGGAATAGCGCTGCCTCAAGATCCAGCCATACCACTCCTAGGCATATATCCCAAAGAGGCTCAAGTACACACAAGGACATTTGCTCAACCATGTTTGTAGCAGCTTTATTCGTAATAGCCAGAACCTGGAAACAACCCAGATGTCCCTCAGTTGAGGAATGGATACAGAAATTGTGGTACTTTTACACAATGGAAGACTACCCAACAATTAAAAACGAGGAAATCATGAAATTTTCAGGCAAATGGTGAGACCTAGAAACAATCATCCTGAGTGAGGTATCCAAAAAACAGAAAGACACACATGGTATATACTCACTTATATAGACATATAAGATATCAGATAGGATAAATATACTGAAATCTATCCACCTAAAGAAGATAAACAAGAAAGAGGCCCCAGTGTACAATGATCAATCCTCACTTAGAAAGACAAATGGGATGGACATTGGATATAGGAGCAAACAAGTAACATGACAAGAGCCTACCACAGAGGGCCCCTAAAAGACTCTACCTAGCAGTGTATCAAAGCAGATATTAAGACTCATAACCAAACCTCTGGCAGAATGCAGGGAATAAAAAAAAAAGGGGGGGGAGTTAATATGACCTGGAGAGGACAGGAGTTCCACAAGGACCAAATATATCTGGGCACAGGGGTCTTTTATGAGACTGTTTCTCCAAACAAGGACCATGTGTGGATGCAACGTAGAGCCTCTGCCCAGATGTAGCCCTTAGTAGCTCAGTATCCAAGTGGGTACCCTAATAAGGGGAACAGGGACTGTTTCTGACATGAACTCGATGGCAGGCTCTTTGTCCTTCCCCCAGAGAGAAGCAGCCATGCAGGGCCACAGAGGAGGATTTGCAGCCAGTCCTAAAGACACCTGATAAACCAGTATCAGATGTAAGGCTAGGAGGTTCTCCCTTATCAGTGGACTTGGAAAGGGGCAGGGAGGAGATGAGGATGGGAGAGGGTAGGATTGGGAGGGAAAGAGGAAACAGGATACAGCAGGGATAAAAAGTTTATAAACTGTAACTATTATTAAAAAAATAAAAATATGTTAAAGTGAATTGTCAGTCCATTTGGATCTAATGACTTACTGTTTATATTTTTACCCTTCTAGTTGCATTGATCATCTTGGCCCTCCTACCATTAAAAAAGGTTAATATTAAAAAAAATAAAAATAAAAATATAAAAAAAGAATTTCTTTCGTTTTTTTCTCAATTAGTGTTCACAAATTTTTATCAGGTAATACTAGACCTATTTTTAGCAAGTAGAAGTTCGATTTGGAGGAAGCTCAATGAGTACTCAAGGTCAGTGTTAGTACTTAGTTAAAAAGTACTTAAATTCCAAGTAATTTTCCTAGAAAAAGAAGCCATTGACAATTAGAGCATCACAAAAATGAAGCATAGTTTATTATAGTTACTCTTCTTTAAAGCCATTTTAATTATTAAAGATAATGTTAAAACATACAAGTGTGTGCAGTTTGAAAGATACTCTCCCTTCCTAACCCCTATATTTAAGATACTCTGAAGCTTTTTTGTTGTTGTTGTTGTTGTTGTTCTTTGTTTTTTACCACTTCTAGTTTAACATAATCTAACAATGAATTGAAATATTAAAGACAAACCTGCTGGTATAAATGAGCATATAATGCTTTCTAACTTTGTGTCAAATTCTAGCCCGGCACCTAGGAAGTGAAATCCCAGCAAGTGGGAAGATGGCAGCGTCAGTCTGCAGACTGGGGATAAAAGGCACAAGAAATTTGAGTTGCTGTTCAACTGACACAGAGTTCAATGGGAGCTTGACATTGAACTGAAAAGGTATGTGTATCAACTCAGCTGGAGAGAGTTGTGTGGGAAGAGCTTTTGATAGCTTCCTACTCCCTTAGGGAATGACATAGGGATTATCCATTTCTACAATAAAAAATGCTACAAAAGCAGTAGCTTTCCATGCACTGTAACATCCAACTAAATAAAGGGCACAATAGTTTCCCTAGGATAACTGTAAACCTTCAAAAATGCTTAAGTTTGCAAGATGTGACCTCAACAGATTTTTTTCCCACATTTTCTCAGAAACTTTTCATGTATCTGCACTTTACAGAGTGTAGTTTTAATAAGAATGGTCTGCCTTTGGCTATGCTGTGTGCTCTCTATGATGTGCTTGCCTGTGTACCTGCCTTTATGAAGTAGACTGGACAGGGACTTTCAGACAAGATTCTTACACATTGAAATTGAGGCTGATTGAAGGTGCTCCAAGGTCACTGAAAGAGACATAATTGGACCCACATCGTCTGGTTTCCAAATCCAATACTTTCATCATCATAAGATGAATGCCTCTGACAAAACACTGGGACTAACCTATGTCTAGGCAAAATTACAGCCTAAATACAATGCAATGAACTGTAAAAGTTCCGTAACAAGAGGCTGGTTGGAGAAGAAAAAAGTGTTAGATCAGTAATCTGAATATGTAAAATAAAAATAAAAAAACCATGAAGTTTCAGTAACTGATCATTGAAGACTACTTTAGAGACCATAAATATTTTAATGTCAGTGAGAAATAAAATAACCCATTAAATCCACACCTATGCATATTCAAGTATAGGAAGGCCAGAAAATGTAACAGAGATCTCTGGAACACATGCTTAAATCATCATCCCTATAAAAGCAGGTGGATATTGCAGGTTTCAAATGAAGAAAACGGAGGAATTATTTTTCTTAACCAACATGCAAGGATAAACACTACTAACAGAAACCATAAAAGCTTAGTACAGTTAGAGGAAAAAAAAAATCATAGTACCTGGAGCATGGAAATAGAATCAACCCAAAATGAGAAATTATCTCCAAGAAAAATGGAAAGACTTCTAATCAGAATACTCTCATGTCATGTGCCCTCTGGGTAATTAGGGTAATGTCAGATGTCATTGTTGAGGCATTTGCCATTATCTTGAGGAAGCCATGCAGGACAGGCACCCCTGAGGAACCAGACAGAAAAATGCTGTCCTCATACTTATTAAGGTTTAACCACCTTGTTATACAATAGTAAAATGAAATTCCAAAATCTAGGATAAATCAATCCTGAAAAACATTCCTGGAAAACCTTACATATTTAATGTAAGATTAATTCCATATAAAATGCTAAAGCAATTTGTATGACTCATTATTTTGGCTATAATATTTGAGTGGAAAACACACAAAACTTAAAATAATTTTAGAAAATAATCAAGACACAAATTAGCTCTTAAAATAAGGCAAACAGGGTTGTTTTGCTTTGCATCTCCCTGATAGGAAAAGACATTGAGCATTTTTTAAGTGTTTCTCTGACATTCTATATTCCTCTACAGAGAATTCTCTGATTAGCTCTGTATCCTATTTTTCAATTGGATTGCTTGACTTATTGCTTTTTTAATTTCTTTAGTTTTTTATATATTCTGGATATCAGCCCTCTATCAGATATAAGGTTGGTGAAGATTCTTTCCCAGTCTATAGGCTATTGTTTTGTTCTGATGACAGTCTCTTTTCCTTTACAGAAGCTTTTTCAGTTTCATGAGGTCCCATTTGTTGATTGTTGCTCTTAAGAGCCTATGCTGTTGGTATTCTGTTTAGATAGTTATCTCTTGTGCCAATGAGTTCTAGGCTCTTCCCCGATTTTCTTTTAACAGGTTTAGTGTGTCTGGTTTTATGTTGAGGTCTTTGATCCACATGGACGATAGTTTTTTGCATGATGATGAATATGGGTCTATTTTCATTTTCTTACATGTAGACATCCAGTTGGACCAGCACCATTTGTTGAAGATGCTGTCTTTTTTCCATTGAATGGTTTTGGCTTCTTTGTTAAAAATCAAGTATTCATAGGCCTGTGGTTTTATTTCTGGGTCTTCTATTTGGTTCCACTGATCCACCATTCTATTTCTATGCCAATACCATGCAGTTTTTTTGTTTTGTTTTGTTTTGTTTTTGTTTTATACTATTGCTCTGTAGTACAGCTTGAGATCAGGATGCAGATAATTCCAAAATATCTGTTGCTGTACAGGATCATTTTTT
>NW_026585689.1:23228570-23259464 GCF_907164565.1 Psammomys obesus
AAAAAAAAAAAAAAGAAAGACGACCCAGGGTAAGATGATCAATCCTCACTTAGAAAGACAAATGGGATGTGCATTGGACTTAGGAGCAAAAAAGTAACAGGACAGGAGCCTACCGCAGAGGGCCCCTGAAAGACTCTACCTAGCAGTGTATCAAAGCAGATGCTAAGACTCACAACCTAACCTTCAGCAGAGTGCAGGGAATCATATGAAAGAAGGGAGAGTTTGTATGATGTGGAAAGGATAGGAGCTCCACAAGGACCAAATATAACTGGGCACAGGGGTCTTTTCTGAGACTGATATTCCACCAAGGACCATGTATGGATATAACCTAGAACCTCTGCTTGGATGTAGCCCGTGGTAGCTCAGTAAACAATTGGTTTCCCATAGTAAGGGGAACAGGGACTATTTCTGACAGGAACTCAATGGCAGGCTCTTTGACCTCGCCCCCCACAAGGGAGGAGCAGGTCTGCTAGGCCACAGAGGAGGACTTTGCAGCCAGTCCTGAAGATATCTGATAAAACAGAGTCAGATGAAAAGGGAGGAGGTCCTCCCTAATTAGTGGACTTGGAAAGGGGCAGGGAGGAGATGAGGGAGGGAGGGTGGGATTGGGAGGGAATGAAGGAGCAGGATACAGCTGGGATACAGAGTTAATAAAATGTAACTAATAATAAAAACTGAATAAATTTTAATAAGTGATAATAATAATAAAATTATAGAAAAAAATCAGCAGACACTGAACATGGGGGTTCAGGTTGTACGCCAGGTATTTGAGGAGCTGTTTTCTAGTTGATGTCCTTCTAGAGCCAGTGGCATCAACACAACTAAAATTGGGAGAAATTAGCATCTGGTGATTCTATCTGGTAATTTAGAGATTAGCATCTGATTCTAATTTCAATGGTAAGGTATCTTGTTCTCACCAAAACTGAATGTATTAAAGAGTAAAGAGATCCATTTTGTCGATATTAAATGAAACTTTCATCCTTTTTTTTAAATTTTTTTTTTTAGACAGGATTTCTTTGGGTAGCTTTGGCTCGTATAGACTCACTTTGAGGACCAGGTCGGTCTCAAACTCAAGGAGATCTGCCAGCCTCTACTTTCCAAAGTGCTTGGATTACAGGTGTGCCACTGCATTCAGTAACTAAAACTTTTAAAACAGAATTATGTTCCATCAAACTAAACATTTGTTATAAATTAGCCTGTATATTCAATATAGGGGTTATAGTAAAGGTAAAATTAAAAAAAAAAAAAAACTATATCATATTAGGAATATAAATAAGAACAATGCTATTACCACTTTGAAAAAATATTAAATATATGTGTATTGTTAAGCAAAATAGTTAATTACAAGTCACTGAGAGATGAGTATTGCATAAGAATATGTAATAAAACAAAAGTAAAAAACTTAAACACATGCATATTTTTCCATCTTTATGCATAAAAACTACTTGTTATTCTAATTGAAAGTTCAAGTGTCTTGGGATACTAGCAACAGTATGTTAATGAAGACTGTGAAAGTCATCCCTAAATGAGATTATCTTTCTAGGAAAAATGGCTCTTTGAAAAAATGTTCAACTGCATATCTGACTCTGGAAAATTTTAAGATTAAAGATCTCCCATGCACTATTTGGTTTTACAATGAACATGGTGATTCTTAAAGTCCCTTAATTTTAAAGGTTAGTTATTTACTAAAATTGAAATAATAGAATGATCAGAGTAGTTACTATAAATTATTCCAACAAATGAAATTAGTTACTCTAAGCTTGATAAGTGAACAAGTATTGAAAATTGAAACAATTATTGATACCATAAGTTTCATTCAATTTACTTTGTTAGTAGCAGTATGCATAAAGTAAAAATTATTAAAAACAGGAATAAAGGCAGTATTTGCAGAGGAAATAACAAAAATGGAAACCCATTCTTTCTGTAATTAATCTAAGTGAGACATGCCAGGATTTCCTTAGAGTACCATAACTAAAATATTTTTGAGAATACTGTGTAAAGATGGCATCCTAGAACAGACTGATAAGATATACTATGGTTGTTTAAAGGAAAATGTCCCCCATAGGCTCATGTGTCTGAATACTTGGTTCAATGTTGGTAGAACTGTTTGGGAAGGATTAGAAAGTGAGGCCTTGTTGGAGGTATATCACAGGGGTTGCTCTATGAGGTTTCAGAAACTCATTCCATTCTCTCTCTCTCTCTCTCTCTCCCTGCCTGCCTGCCTGTGATGTAAAACTCACTAGCCATACCTATCTGCTTCCAACCATAATAATCATATACTAACTTTCCTATTTATTTATTTATTTTTTACTTATTTATTTATTTATTATTAATTACACTCTATTCACTTTGTATCCCCCCATAAGTCCCTCCCTTCTCCTCTCCTGATCCCACCCTCCCTCCCCCTTCTTCACGCATGCCCCTCCCCAAGTCCATTGATAGGGAGGTCCTCTTCTCCTTCCTTCTGATCTTAGTCTATCAGATCACATCAGGAGTGGCTGCATTGTCCTCTTCTGTGGCCTGGTATGGCTGCTCCCCCCTCAGGGGGAGGTGATCAAAGAGCAGGCCAATCAGATTTGTCAGAGGCAGTCCCTCTTCCCATTACTATGTAACCCACTTGGACACTGAACTGTCATGTGCTACATCTGTGCAGGGGTTCTAGGTTATCTCCATGAATAGTCCTTGGTTGGTGTATGAGTCTCTGGGAAGTTCCCTGTGTTCAAATTTTCTGGCTAAAATGCTCAATCCCCATCCTGAAAGGCAAAGAGGTTGGACATCAGAAGAAGAAGAAAACAGGAAACAACCTAGGAACCTGCCAGAGGGCCTCTGAAAGTCTCTGCCCTGCAGACTATCAAAGCAGATGCTGAACCTGATGGCCAACTGTTGGGCAGAGTGAATGGAATTTTATGTAAGAAGTGGGAAATAGTAAGAGCTGGAGAGAACGGGAACCACACAAGGAGAGCAACAGAACCAGAAAATATGTACTAACTTTCTAAAACTATAATCAAGCCCCAATTAAATTATTAATTTTTCTGAGTCCCCTTCATCAAAGCCTGTATTTACAGCAAAAGACTTGTACCATTAATAAATATAAAAGCAACAAACTTTATTTTATCTTTTTTGCTCAAACACATTCATAAACTTCTAACAGTATGTATTCCTCTGAATGCTGCCTGATAGTGTGGTCCATTTACAAAACTACCAGTTTGTCATAAATAGTAGAAGATAGACATATACACTAGAAAACACCATAATCCTGATTCAAGAACTAACACCTAAAGAGTTTTTGAATCAAATATAAAACCTAAAACACAAACAAGACTTCATAAAATACTGAATATTATTATTTTAGATTAGGTTTTGCTTGTTAAAATCTGTAAGTAATGAATGCTTCAAGATGTATGGATAAAACAAAATGATTTCTGGAATTTCTTAGACCTAGAAGCTAGAGAGAAAAGAAAACTAAACTGACCTAAAGAAAATATTTCTAAATAAACACAATTATGAAATCTGAGTCCACAATAATTATTCTATTTTCATTTTGAAATTCAAAATCTGCAACAGAAAATACACTCCATGTAAAAATCAGAAAACTCCCATCAGCAAGAATATTTCTGATGTGATAAATGGATGGTATTTCTCAGTTAAAAACTAAAGCACCAAATTTCAAAAGTACGTAGAATTCTGGCAAAATATTTGTTAAGAGAAGAAAACAGTTCAGGTAATCATATGAAAGAAGAGGGAGTTAGTAAGACCTGGAGAGGACAGGAGCGCCACAAGAACCAAATATATCTGGGCACAGGGGCTTGTCTGAGACTGATTCTCCAACCAAGGACCATGTAGAACCCCTGCTTGGATGTAGCCCATGACAGCTCAGTATATAAGAGGGTTCCCTAGTAAGGGGAACAGGGTCTGTCTCTGACATGAACTCAGTGGTTGGCTCTTTGACCTCTCCACACACACTCCTCCCCCCCCACACACACACTCAGAGGGGCAACCTAGCTAGGCCAAGGGGAGGACATTGCAGCCAGTCCTGGTGAGACCAGATAAGCTAGGGTCAGTTGGAAGGTGGGGAGACCTCCCCTATCAGTGGACTTAGAATGGGGGAGGGAGAAGGGGAGGGAGGGAGGGTGGGATTGGGAGGGAATGAGGGAGGGGGCTACAGCTGGGATACAAAGTAAATAAACTGTAATTAATACAAAAATAAAAATTTAATTAAAAAAAAAGAAAAGAGTGTTCTGGAAGCCAACAGAAAGAACAGTTTATGGAAACTGCAATGTCAATGTTAAAAAATGGGGATTATATTATTTGCAACTTCTATATTTTTGTCCAAAATTAGTACTGGACAGGACATTTGCATGTTTTGACTAAATAACTCTTACTTCTGAAGACCGTGCAGCTTCTTTATTCTTTTCAGAGGCATCTTGACCCATTCATCAGAAACATGTTTTTCTACCAATTTTATTTACCTGTAGCCATTTCCAAGCTTAATACTCACCATTTTTACTCGTTTTGAGTAATACGTTTATTAAAATTTTCAGTTTTCTTTTATTTTTGTACACATCTGCCTTACACTGGTTCCTAGTCTGTAGTTCTAGAAACCTTATAACTTATTACATAGTACAAACTGACCTCAAACACATGACAATCTTCTTAGTTCCAAGTAATAGGAGTATGGGAGTGAGCTATCACACGTAGCTGATACACCTGCAGTTGCCGTTTAAACTCATTTCCTACCTAACTACATAATCCAAATATTATGCTTCCGTTATGAGAACTGCAAAGTTCAAACAATAATAACACATTATTGTTTCCTATGAGATGTTCATAGATTTTTTTTCAGAGTTCCCATGCCATTATTTGAATCCATTGTTTTTAAGTATCTAGCTTCCTATTGCATATTATAATTTATTCAAAACTAAATTTTAGCAATTTATAGTAAAGAAAACCAAATATACTGAACCACTTTCTACCAAAAATCATGTTTTATTTGTACTTTTTTTTTTTTTTTTACAAATAAAAGATAGTATGACATTGTCTGAGCTTTTCCCAGAAAAATGTCAATCCTCAGAAAATAAGTGGAATCATTTTAGCTTTGCCAAACTAAGAGAAGTGTAAGCTAAATTTTGATTCTTAGGATGATTAAAAGGGAAGCTTAAGCCCAACTTACCAGAAAACATAAACGTTGAAATCATGCCTCCAAAAATACCTGTAGCAGCGGACAAATAGCACTACATTCAAAGTTCATTACATTCAAAGCAATAAATCCTGATTTATTTCATTCTGTTTGGAGATTATCTACCCCTCACAGAATCCAAGTTATAGGATGATAACCGTTGCCATTGGAACCCTTAACTTGATTTTACTTTTTAATTTTATTTTAGCACTTTAAAATCTATATATTTTTTTTCTTTCAGAGTCTTCATAGTGAGTCTGACTTGTATTTATTAATTCATTTACCTTTGTATTTTAAGCATGAGGGAAAAAAATTAAAACCGGGGGAGTAATAACACTGGAAGTTATTCTGAAATAAGATTAATCCTCTTTATATTTTAGAAAAGATGAATGTTTTGTTCTGTTTTCATAGGAAATATTTCTTCTCTCCAAGTATTTATTTTTGACTTGGTGACTTTCTCTGTAAAACCTGATGGCCATTTGTCACGTGTATTCTCTACACTGGTCCAGTAACACACCACAGCAATTAATGTGTGAGAGCTTTCCATTTTGTAAATAAAAATTACAGTTGCTGTTGTCCCCTTAGAAATTAAACGCCTGCCTACAGATTGGGAAAGAATCTTCACTAACCCTTTATCTGACAGAGGACTAATATCGAGTATATACAAAGAACTAAAGAAGCCGAAAAGCAGCAAACCAAGTAATCCAATTAAAAAATGGGGAACAGAGCTAAACAGAGAATTCTCGACAGAGGAATATCGAATGGCAGAGAAACACTTAAAGAAATGCTCATCCTCATTAGCCATCAGGAAAATGCAAATCAAAACGACCCTGAGATATCACTTTACACCCATCAGAATGGCCAAGATGAAAAACTCAAGGGACAACACATGATGGAGAGATTGTGGAGAAAGGGGAACCCTCCTCCACTGCTGGTGGGAATGTAAACTGGTACAACCACTCTGGAAATCTATCTGGCGCTTTCTAAGACAATTAGGAATAGTGCTTCCTCAAGACCCAGCTATACCACTGCTAGGTATATACCCAAAGTTTGCTCAAGTACACAAAAGGGATATTTGCTCAACTATGTTTATAGCAGCTTTATTTGTAATAGCCAGAACCTGGAAACAACACAGATGTCCATCACCAGAGGAATGGGTACAGAAATTATGGTATTTTTACCCAATGGAATACTACTCAGCAATCAAAAAGGAGGAAATCATGAAATTTGCAGGCAAATGGTGGGATCTAGAAAAGATCATCCTGAGTGAAATATCCCAGAAGGAGAAAGACAAACACGGTATATACTCACTTATATAGACCTATAAGATATAATAAACATAATGAAATCTATACACCTAAAAAAGATAATCAAGAGAGCGGACATGGGGTAAGATTATCAATCCTTGTTTTGAAAGACAGATGGGATGCGCATTGAACATTGACAGGAGTCTACTGAGCGCATTGGAAAGACTCTAACTAGCAGTGTTTCCAAAGCAAAGTCTCATGACCAAACCTTTGGCAGAGTACAGGGAATCATAAGGAAGAAGGGGAGTTAGTCTGATGAGGAAAGGATAGGAGCTCCACAAGCACCAAATATATCTGTGCACAGGGTCTTTTCTGAGACTGACATGCAACCAAGGACCATGTATGAGTGTAACCTAGAACCTCTGCTCAGATGTAGCCTGTGGTAGCTCAGTAACCAATTGGTTTCCCATAGTGAGGGGAACAAGGACTATTTCTAACAGGAACTCAATGACTGGCTCTTTGGCCTCCCCACCCCCCAAGGGAGGAGCAGTCCTGTTAGGCCACAGAGGAGAGCTTTGCAGCCAGTCCTGAAGATACCTGATAAAACAGGATCAGAGGAATGGGGAGTAGGTCCCCCCTATCAGTGGACTTGGCAAGGGGCATGGTGGAGATGAGGGAGGGAGGGAGGGACTGGGAGGGAATGAGGGATCGGGACATGGCTGGGGTACAGAGTTAATAAAATGTAACTGATAAGAAAAAAATAAAATACAAAAAAAAGAAAAAAAAAGAAAAATGTAAAAATAAAAAAATAAAAATAAAAAAAGAAATAAAAAAGAAATTAACATTCCACACTAAGTCCCTAAATACTTGCATATCACTACTGTCGGCTTGTCTATGTGTCCACCAAGTCACATGTAATATTATCACTCACTTCAAAGTGTCTCTGTAAACCTTACCCTCGGTGTCCTTACCAGGGGACAAATGAATGATGGACAACTCAAAAATAAATTTGTGCCAGGAAAGAAACACTCAAAAGCCCTAGGTTCTCGTGTGGGATTGCCCAGTCATCACAATATGAAACCCTACTTGGACATTCTAAGAAAGGTACTGTGCAATCTTGTTTCTGCCCTGCCAAGCATATTTTCCTTCTAAATGAAAGACATTCTACACCCTTCTACTGCTGCTCTGTAGCTTCTACATCCTTAGTTCAGTTTCTTTTCTTTTGCTCCTTTCCTGACCATCTTCTAATGGCAATCCTTTAGTCACATATGCTAAAATCATAGTCACTAAACTCTGGGCTTGGTAACAGTTCCAGGGCAATGACTGCACATAAACCACTGAATAACTAGACATCTCCTCAAGCCACATTTTATATTTAATTTGATGCCTCAGAATCCCTGTGAAACTTAGCTTTACCCATGTAAAATTTATTATATTCAATAGCTTCTGTATTATCTTTGTTTCTCCCCAGTCCTTTGTGATATAATATGCTTACAACTATTAAAAAATATCATAGGATATTTTTATCACCTTTATAGGTACTAGAAACCAAACCTGAAGATGAAAAAAACATGAGCCATTTAAAATCAATTCACAACAAATTAATATAACACACTTATTTAGAAAATCCAAAGAAGAGTAGAATACAGCTAATGAATCTTTGGTAATTGTGACTGCAAGAGCAGATTTAAATTTTTTTGACAATCAGGCCTTAAAAAAAAAAATCAGCCTTTCCTCCAGTATCAAAATTACAGCCAGTTTTGTTAATAGTAAACACTGTTCATTGAATTTACAAAAAAATAATACTAATATAGATAACAGTATTTGATTCTTAACATTCTAAAACACTGAGTTTGTTTGCAAAAATATCTTAATTCCCTACTCATCATCCCTCCCCTCACCCTGATTTAGAGATTCAGTACTATTCTTTCTCATGCCTGTCACATGCTATCCTATTGTCTATTCCTTTGAAATTCATGAGTTCAGCCTCTCATGTTAATCACAATATTTAGCTACTACAATAGAGTTCAATGATATTCATTTAATAATTACCATGCATATATAAATGCATTCGGGTTGGTATTAAGAAAATTAGCTTAATACAAATAATACATAGTAAAAAATATAAATTAATTTTAAAATCTAATGATTCTTAGGGAAATTTGAACTGCTGTCAGGCCATGCTTTTTGAAATTTGAACTGTTTCCAACTGTTGAGCTGTTGGATCTGTTTCCAACATATGTCAACTTTCTGTACAATGAGGATGAAATTAGCCAACTTAAAGATATTTGTTCCCAGTAGATGATCTTGGTTTATCTTGTAAATGTATGAACGCCTGAGGGGAAAAAAAAAATCATGTGTGACATATAATTCTACTGTAGTCTGACACTGATGAAGGCTAGTATAATTAAAAAAAAAAAAAAAAAACTTTGGTAAACCTAAAATGACTTTATTTGTACATTTAGTATCATCACCATTATAGAACAATTTAATATTATTAAGTGATCAAATGATTTACATTTGAAGTTTTAACACTCAAAATAGTGTGTTTTTTCTATCAAGACTCAAGTTATCTACTGAAGGAATAAACTTTCAAAGTTGAAAACTATATCTATCTATCTATCTATCTATCTATCTATCTATCTATCTATCTATCTATCTATATCTGTGTGTGTTTAATAACAACTTCAATGATTTAAAGTTTCATTTTTAAGTTCATATTCATGTTTGCATTAAAGCTGTTGACTTTTTGTATCCTTAGTTATTCAAATGTCCATATGGAAAGTTAAGATATTTATTTCTGTCCATGTAAAGTATAACGTCTTAAGTTTTTTCCAAGTTCTTCACAGATCTCTGAAATATGTTCCTGAGAATTCAGTATGCTATTTTCTGTGTTTTTTTTTCTCCCTGGTGTCATGAATAATGGTAATTCTTTCTAGAATTATAAAATAATATGGTCATTAGAACATTAAATACAAAAAATAAAAAACCAAGAAAAAAACGTTAAATACAATTTTACTTACAACGATCACTTATATGAATAATTTGTAATAAAAGATTATAAGTATAGAGTTAATGCACTGTATTTTCAAAAGTATAAGTTCAAGGTATCTATAAAATTGTAAATTTACACAAAATTTTGACACAGAAACAAACTTTCTATACTGACTTAGAAAAAACTTTACGGAAGACAATGCAGCCAGTCCTGTTGAGACCTGATAAGCGAGGGTGAAAGGGGAGGAGGACCTCCCATATCAGTGGACTTGGAGAGTGGCATGGGAGGAAATGAAAGAGGGAGAGTGGGAATGGGAAGGAATACAGGAGGGAGTTACAATTGGGACACAAAGTGAATAAACCATCATTAATGTAAAAAATAAAAATTTAATAAAAATCTTTATATTTTGACTTGTGTTTTTCTGATAACTTCATTGTGCTAATAAATTTTCTTTTTGTAGATATACATGAGATCTAATTTAAATTATTTAAATATTAGGAGTTAATTTTAAAGATATTTGCAAATGCTTTTAAACATTTCGATAAAAACCATAAGGGGCATTTGGAAAAGAAGAAAACATTTGTGAACAAGAATGAAGATGCAAGTTACATTATTTTTAATTTTTTGCAGGTTTGAGAAATATGTACTATAATTATTAAATCCATTACCAGTATAAATTTGTAAATTTCACTTTAATATTTCCATAAATTTCTTTATTTTGAATTGACCATTTTAATCCTACCTTAATCACTTTTCTTAACATCTCCTCTCTCTCCTGTCCTCTCTAGTTACAGTAACAATCAGTTTGGGCAATATTTCAAATAATAACCCAAGCCATAAAGTTGAAAATAGTAACCAATGTAGTACTATACACACAACACATACATAACACACACAAAGACAGACACACATATGTTTAGAAACATCTACTGTCTTTATAGCACAGAATTCATTAATAACAGAAAGCCATTGTGGTGGTTTGAATAAGAATTGTCCTCAAAAGCTTAAAAAATTGAATTTGATGAAAAGTTTGTTATGGCTTAGGCGGTATGGATTTATTGGAGGGGGTAAGGTCTTGTTGGAGGAGGTATAGAACTGGTGGCAGGAGTTGAGGTTTCAAAAAGCTTGTGAAAGTCCCAGTGTGCCTTCTTTCTCTGCCTTCTACTTGCATATCAAGATGTGTGACTACAGCTCTTCCTGCTGCCATGTCTTTGTCATGCCAACATAGACTGTAACCTTCAGGAATGTAAGCCCAATTAAATGTATACTTTTTGAATTGCTGTGGCCATACTGTTTTTCACAGAAGTTGAAAAGTAGCTCATGACAAAGTTGGCACCACAAAATGGACTATTGCTGTGACAGCCCTGAACATGTTGGTTTTTGAATGACTTGGGAAAAGGAAAGAAGATGAATACTTAAATCAAAGCTTAATGGTCCTTCAAATAGGAGCTTGAAAGACAGTAATTCTGAGAGCTTTGCACACTGTAGAGTCCTATCTAAAAATCTTCAGAGGGTGTGATGGTTGAATAAGAATGGAACACATAGGCTCATATATTTGAATACTTAGTCATCAGGGAGCAGCATTACTTGAGAAGGATTAGGAAGTATGACCTTGCTGGAATAGGCATGGTCTTGTTGGAGTTTTAAATCTTCAAGCCAAGCCCAGTGACTTTTTCTTCCTGTTGTCTTCATATCTAAGTGCAAAATTCTAACACTATGTCTGCTTGCATGCCACCATGGTTCCTGCCATGGCAATGGACTAAACCTTTGAAACTGTAAGTATGTGTCAGTTAAGTTCTTTCTTATATAAGAGTTGCCATGGAAATGTTACCTCTTCACAGCATTAGAACACTGCCTTTAAAACAGGAGTTGCTGTTAGGTAGCAGGCTATTGCTGTGAAAGGTCTAACCATGTTATTCGTTGGTGGAATGTGCATTTGGGACTTTGGATTAGAAAAGCAGTTGAATGCTTTCAGTAGAGCTTAATGTGCCATATTAATTGGAACATGGGAGACAGTGGTACTGAGAGCAATGCAGATTATGACACCCCGGCCCAAGATAGTTCAGCAGGGAAGAATAGTAACTAGCTTAGACACCATTCTTGTTTTATTTTGGCAAAGAATGTGGTTGTTTTTTTGCCTGAGGATAAATTGAAAAGTTTTAGATTGGGAGAGGAGAATTCAAGAAAGCCTAGTATTCACCATGTTATGTGGTTCCTAGAAGTCACTCTTATGCAAATCTAAAATGAAAAAGAGCAAGCTGAACAAGAGAAAATACAAAAGCTACAGTTGGAGGGTAAAGGGAGCACCAAAAATATAATGGACCTAAGTTCAGTGTTTAAGGAAAGAAAATCTGATGTTAAATAGAATAAATGAAGTAGTGACCTCGGGGTAGAATTACTCAGCTAAGCTTCCAACTTGTGAATAGCTTAAAGAAAAGCTTAGGAAGTTAAGGAAACAATCAAAAACGAGTGGATCTAAATGTAGAACTATCACCTACTTCTCTAGCCCTATGTCTGACTATATGCTTGTCATCATGATGAAAATGGATTAAACCTCCATGGTGCTGTAAACAAATCTCGGGTTAATGGGTTTTTTTTGTTTATTTGTTTCGTTTTATCTTTTTGAGAGTTGCCTTGGTCACTGTGTCTCTTCACGGCAATAGAACATTGACTATGTCAGAGGAGAACAATATTATCAACTAGGAAAGAGACTATTCTTGTACTATTATGGAAAGCATATGACGGTTTCTACCCCTGTACTCAGAACGTACCTGACACTAAATTGAAAAGTTATAGTCCAAATTCTTTGTTGAAGGATATTTTATAACAGCATGAACTCTGATGCAGTGTTATGTATAATTACACTTATTCAGGCCTACAATGAAAATAGAAAATGGGAGGAAAAGTACAAAAATGAAGTTCATAGAGTAAAAGAGTACCAGGAAATTTAATGTTCAAACTAAGGCTTGTGTTGAAATTAATAAGGAGAGGAAGTATAGGCCTGACCCCCATTGAAATAAAGGGCAGATCTCTCATAGGACAAGACCCCATCCAGCTAAACTTCCCCCTATGAACTTTATGCCTTGAAAGTCCTACAACATCTTCTGAGCATAAAAAGCAACAC
The DNA here is from genome assembly GCF_907164565.1 of Psammomys obesus. Taxonomy (NCBI): domain Eukaryota; kingdom Metazoa; phylum Chordata; class Mammalia; order Rodentia; family Muridae; genus Psammomys; species Psammomys obesus. Next base: position 23,241,113 of record NW_026585689.1, read on the forward strand.
AATAAAAAACTACTGAAAATGGATCAAGGACGTCAGGTTTCATTGTAAATGTTGTGGGGTTGACTATTTAAAATTGGACAATCAATTAATATTTTTTTTATGCTCAGAATATAGCACCTAGTCTTCCTCAAAGCACCTATTCCAACTAGGTGCACTGCTGGCCTTTACAGTGCACTCTGTGAGTCACGTTTCCAGATGTAGTCTCAGGACAGCGACTTGTCAAATCGAGGATTCACACCTAGCAATTAAAGAATGCATACCAAATATTCATTCCAAAAGTTCTGCTTTTATCATATTCAGTCCTGTGGTTATATTAGGCATAAATTTGATGCTAGATGGATATTTCTAATAAAGATAAGCTGAGTATATATTCCATCCTCTTTCTTTTGTGTTAAAGCAATACTGATTTTTTTAAACTTGGTCTTGCTCATTCTACTTTGTTTTTTTTTTTTTTTATGTTGTTTTTGTTTGCTTGCTTATTTTTTATGATTTACTTGGTATAACCAGAGCTGCTTACAGTCATAATATTGATATGGAGTCCATTTTAGTATTGGTTCTTAGATGAGAAATGGTGAACCCAGGATAATAAATTTTTGCACAAATCACAAATCATGACACCAAGTCTATAACACATTGATGGATATCCAGAAATTTAAACTCAGGTATATTTAGCAAAAAAAATAAAACATAAAAGTGTGCATTCATTATACTTTAAAACATACAATACCTCCCCTCTTTAAATTCTAATTCGGTCACTGTATTTACCTCACAATTAGATATTCATTCTTCTTTATCTCGTTCTGGAAGCACTTAATGTGTTTACTTAGAAATCACAGCAATAGTTTAACTTTCTTTCCAGCCCATAGCACCTGATACAGTTCTGTGCTAAGAGCAGCCATTAAATAAACAATTGATGATTAAACTAATTGTTTCTAATGCTATTTCAACACAGGAGGCAGTGGCAATGGTGATTATATTTTAACATTATCCTCTTAGGGAGTTTGGATATAATATGTCACCAGTTTTTACAGTTCAGAGATTTGAGATTTATACATCAAATTGTCAGCGAAACTCCAGTCAACATGTATACATGTAGCAGCACTCAGCATTTATTAGAGTCGCTCAACATTAATTTCCATAAAAATGTGACTTTTCCCCAAAATAGATGTAAATTTACTTACTGGTCTAAACCTGCCTTTCCTAACAAATCAGCATTTTTTTCATATGTACCTATTTGGATGTTTATTTGAAATGACTGCCTCCTTCTAAATCCCTTTACCCCAATTCTCTGTGTGTCCTTGAGATTCCTTTATCAACCAGATCATTGTGCTGCATGTTCAGCCCCATTAGGTTTTAGCTTAATGCTGTGCTGTTTTACTCAGTGATAAAAGCCTTGTTGTAGTGTTTTTAATACCTGCAGTGCCTCTGTGATTTTGCACAAATTAATTGTTCTTTTGTAGCTATTTCAGCTTTTTAGCACTTTGAAGCAGTTACTGAGGAGATAGACAAGGGGAAACTGGTTTATAGCATGACAGCTTCATTTACATGGGCAAAGTGAAGTGGAATGATGAGGAAATTAAATCAAGAAAGGGAAAAAAAATAAATGCACTGTTTAAAAACCTTTGTGTTTGACCTGAGTGATCCAGCTTGAAACACCACATAAAAGGAATGACCCAAATGATTGCTTTGGCCTTTGCTTAAGTTTATTTGAATAATAGACTGAAATTCTAAAAGCTCGTATTTCTTTAGAAAGCCAGAACAAGAAAGATTTATGACTGCCAGCAACACTCAACACGAAGCGAGGGATAGCAAGTTATTTATAATATCTGAACATTTTCCAGAAAGTGACTGAAGAAATAACCTAGTTGTGTACCCAGCCTGTTCAAGGGGAAAACAGAGGCATCATATCCAATTGCCTCTCTCCTTCAGCATCTCTGATGAGCTTTCTTACCCTCCCTTCCTTTATGTTGTGGGTAACTCTGATGTAGTCTTCTTAAGACCTTGTCAGTTGTGATTGAATATCTCTTATTTTTATCATATGAAGCCACATGTTCCATCATGAGTGATGTTTTATGCTTGTTCATATAATTAAAAAGTCTTAAAAATACATTGTTTAGGTCACTGAACTTGGTACTAAAGATAATAAAAGGAAATGAAGAAGCATAATGCTTGCCTCATAGAAGCTTTTAAAATAAGAGAACAAAGTCAGAGTATGTAGACTCAATTTTCAGTTAAATTTGAGAACTTGTAAATATTAAGTATTATTAAACAAAGCAATTCAAACTATAAAATGCTACGAAGGAACAACTTACAGACTAATACAGAAGGTAGAACTAAATAGTTGAATTTTATTTCTTATATGTGACTTGCATGGCATTAATAGTACTAAGACACTGGGGCTATGAGTTCATTTCCATGTTTGTGGGAAAAGAGAGTCCATATCTGAAATGTTTGAAAGTAATCATGGCATATCCCTTTTCAGATTAAGAACTGTGACGACAATTCTGTGAAGCATCATTGTCCATTGTTATCTTTAGTTCTACAATCCAGAGAACATTAAATCATGATTCAAAACTTTCAGAAATAAAAAGAGAGTGAGAAACTAGCAATGTTAAATAAGGAATGAGAGAATAATTATTATGAATGGAGGTATACGAGAAGAGGGCTGAAAATTATGAATATATAATTACATTTGTTTTATTTTGATGATATTCTGGTGGTTTTTGTTTTCATTGTAACACATACTACAGTATCAGAATTTCTCAAGGAACCAAATATACAATTCCCAAATTTTAAAACATTTTCTCAAGTTTTAGATAGTTTGTGATTTTTAAATATTCCACATACCATGATTGTTTTCATTCCTAAATAGTCACTTTATTTCTATGTCCATAGTCCTTAATTTCAAAGATAAAATTATTAAACCAAAATAAACTCTAGGCCAACTTTGTTTTTCTTTAAAAGTCAAGGTGACAAATATTCAAGCATTATAAATTACAGAATTACTCTCTCATAGCTATTTGACTCTGCTTTTATATCACAAAACACCCATAGGTAACACATAAACTAAAGTGCATGTCTGCATTCCAAATAAGTTTTATTACACAGTTGGAGGCATACATTACTTACATTAGTTCTTGATTTTTAAGAGGTACTTTTCACTGTCATATGCATATCAAACAATAAAATGTGTAAAAATTTAATATTGTTAATCTTGTAGTTTTGCATTCTTATATACGCAAATGATTTAAAAGCCAAAATAAGCAGTTTTGGCAATTAACAGTTATTACTTCTGGTATCTAATTTGCAATGTTTTTATGAAGCAAGTATCTTTCTTCTTTTTTTTTTTAATTCTGTATTACTTTTTTTAATGCTAACACTGTTTGGGATGTTATATTGAAACATTGTTTACATGTCTTAAAATTTGAATTATTTCCTGTGTAATGGTGACAATTACTTGATCAACATTTTAGTGATTTCCTAGAATGACCACATACATGAACTTTGAGTCTGTAGGAAATCTGCAGTGATTCTGGCAGGAAACACCTGAAGGAGTCTTGCTTTTCCTGTTAATGATGGCTACCTCTAATTATCAACTTGACAGAACTGAAAAGAGAATTTCAATGAGGGGTTGCCTACATTGGCTTGGCCTGTGGGCACATCTGTACTAAGGTGTCTTAATAAGTAAGTTAATATGCAAGAGCCAGCCCAGTGTGGGCAGCACCATTCATTACAAAGGAAGTCTTAAACTGTCTAAGATAGAAAAAAAATCTCTGCACATAGGCAAGTATGTATGTATTCGTTTCTCTGTTCTTGACTTGGACGTGATATAATTTGCTGACGTAAGCTCCTGACAGTGACTTCTCCACAGAGATGTAGCTCTGAATTGTACTCGATAATAAGCACTTTCTCAATAAAGTTGATTTTTATCAGCATATTTTATTATGAAAACAGATGAAAGGAGGACCCCATCCTAAAGTTATTCTCTCAAGGTTGTCTCCTATTTTCTTTTTTATCTTACTGTTATTCCACACGTATTTATGGTTTTCTGTATAAGCCAGATTGGGGATTATTACCTGGAATAGAGGCAAATCCTAGATCACGGATGGATATTATTCCCTAAGAGTTCTATCTGCTTTGTAGCCTCTTTCTCATTAAAGCATCACAATGCTGAATTTAATCTACACATTGTGGTACGTGATACTATTGTTTAAAAGGAAATGGATTCCTACCTCATTGCAAATATAAGCAGCAAATTATACAGACACCTAAGGGAGATTTAGTCTGTGTTACTCCATAAATATCTAACTTTATCATCAACACTGACTAATTCTTCCTCAAACACTTTAGACATATTTTTTCTTTTTTTATTGAAAAAATATATATATTCATATATATTCTATCATCTCCATTCCCACAACTCCTCCCAGATCCTTTCCAACCTGCCAACTCACCAAATCCCTACCATTTTTCTTTCTTACTAGAATACAAACAGCCAGTTATAATATGATCATTAATAATTATTAAAATATCAATATTTTCTTATTAAAAGTAAACAAATATAGGAAAAACATAAACAGAAGAAAGTGCTAAAGAAAATGTTCAATAACTATAAATGGTCAGAGACATACATGTTTGCACACAGAAAAATCCCAGAAAAACACAAGACAATACTTATTTATTTGAGTGGTGTGTGTGTGTGTGTGTGTGTGTGTGTGTGTGTGTGTGTGTGTGTGTTTCCATAAACGAACATTCCTTGAGTCCAGGAGACCAGGAGACCAGGAGACCAGGAGACCAGGAGATCAGAAGAGCAAATTCTAGCCCTTAGAACTGAAGTTACAGTCAGTTGTAAGCCACCCTATTGTTGCTGGGAACCAAACTCAAGTCTACTGTAAAATCAATATATGCTCTTAACGACTCAGCCATTTCAGTCCATTTAAATGCACTCTTTATACAACATATTTAATGTTATTCTTTATGTCACAGTCTTTTACAGAGGCAAATAATTTTGTTTTCTTATAGCTAGTATTTTTTTCCATTCATCTTATTTATATGATCAAATACATACATTTGTGTGTATTCCTAAAATGATATATATATATATATAGTTATTGTTAATCAATTAAAATAAATTAATTTTTAAAATATAGACATACTCTACTTTGGTTTATATAATACTAAATTTACTGACAGAGTCACTAATCTAGATGAACACAGTACTACGTTGATAATACTTTATCTTTGCTTTTTCAGGCTCATTCTCTTGAGCATCCAGAAAAGCAAATAGTTTGTTTAAAAAGTAAAATCTGATTGGCCTGCTCGTTGATCACTTCCCCCTGAGGGGGGAGCAGCCTTACCAGGCCACAGTAGAGGACAATGCAGCCACTTTTGATGAGAACTGATAGACTAAGATCAGAAAGAAGGAGAGGAGGACCTCCCCTATCAGTGGACTTGGGGAGTGGCATGCATGCAGAAAGGGGAGGGAGGGTGGGATCGGCAGGGGAGGAGGGAGGGGCTTATGGCGGGATACAAAATGAATAAAGTGTAATTAATAAAAAAATAAAAGATTTAAAAAAAAAGTAAAAACTCAAGGGACAACACATGCTGGAGAGGTTGTGGAGAAAGGGGAACCCTCCTCCACTGCTGGTGGGAATGGAAACTGGTACAACCACTCTGGAAATCTATCTGGCGCTTTCTAAGACAATTAGGAATGGTACTTCCTCAAGACCCAGTTATACCACTGCTAGATATATACCCAAAGTATATACCCAAACTTTGTTCAAGTACACAAAAGGGATATTTGCTCAACCATGTTTATAGCAGCTTTATTTGTAATAGCCAGAACCTGGAAACAACCCAGATGTCCATCAACAGAGGAATGGGTACAAAAATTGTGGTATTTTTACACAATGGAATACTACTAAGCAATCAAAAAGGAGGAAATCATGAAATTTGCAGGCAAATGGTGGGATCTAGAAAAGATCATCCTGAGTGAAATATCCCAGAAGGAGAAAGACAAACACGGTATATACTCACTTATATAGACCTATAAGATATGATAAACATAATGAAATCTGTACACCTAAAAAAGATAATCAAGAGAGCTTACATGGGGTAAGATGATCAATCCTCATTTAGAAAGACAGATGGGATGTGCATTGAACGTATGACAGGAGTCTACTGAGCGCATTTGAAAGACTCTAAGTAGCAGTGTTTTCAAAGCAAAGACTCATGACCAAACCTTTGGCAGAGTACAGGGAATCATAAGAAAGAAGGGGAGTTAGTCTGATGAGGAAAGGATAGGAGCTCCACAAGGACCAAATATATCTGGGCACAGGGTCTTTTCTGAGACTGACATTCAACCAAGGACCATGTATGGATATAACCTACAACCTCTGCTTAGATGTAGCCTGTGGTAGCTCAGTAACCAATTGGTTTCCCATAGTGAGGGGAACAAGGACTATTTCTAACAGGAACTCAATGACTGGCTCTTTGGCCTCCCCACCCCCCAAGGGAGGAGCAGTCCTGTTAGGCCACAGAGGAGAGCTTTGCAGCCAGTCCTGAAGATACCTGATAAAACAGGATCAGATGAATGGGGAGGAGGTTCCCCCCCATCACTGGACTTGGCAAGGGGCACAGTGGAGATGAGGGAGGGAGGGAGGGACTGGGAGGGAATGAGGGATCGGAACACGGCTGGGATACAGAATTAATAAAATGTAACTGATAAGAAAAAAATTTAAAAAAAGAGAAAAAAAAAGTAAATTAAAAGTGATTTTCCATAGAGTTATGCTGAATCAAGATCGTGTTTTATACCTGGATATTTTAGTTACACACCATCCAAGTTCTAACTTCCTTCCAAATAAGAAAACATAGCCACATTTCACAAGAGCATTTAATTTTTCCCTCCTAATATTGTGGAATGACAGTTTCACTGCTTTCTAGTCAGAGCATAAGCACCATGGCAATCAGGCATCAAATTAGCAAGTGCATTGTTCCATTACACTGTTTTCAAGGCGAAGTCACTACACTAGTATTTCTGTAACTCAGAAGTCAAATTGAAGGAGAATTTGGAAAATGGTAAGAAACACCTTGAGCTAAGTATAATGAGGTTTGGCTGTGAGTCCCTGAGTATAGCTTAAAATTGGGCTCTTATTTAATCATAGTCAAAGGGAAAGATAACAGTATTTTATTGAAAAATTTAAATTATTAACTTTTTAAAAAATTTATGGAAGAGGCAGATTTTCAGGAAAAAGCAAAAATCTCTCTGTTTAATATTATTAATAGTTCATATTCTCTCTTGAAAAGTTTCTCCAGAGTTTCAGAGCTTGAGAAACAATAGTTGTGAAAGCATACTTTATAAAAATATTAAAGCATAACAAAATGATCTACTTTTAAAGGCAGATTAGCCACACACCAAGCAACTATTTCTTAGTACAGAATAAAATTATTTGCCAAGTTTATTGGAAACTAATAGAAGCCAAAGGGAATTGTGTGCCAGGTGAGTACTGTTACTAATCAGACACTGGAAAGCTGTAACTTCCTGAATGACTGAAGTCCTTTGCATGTCTTACTACATCAAACTGTATCTGAAGGTGGTATGGGGTGGCTAACACCAACTATTAACTGGATTGATTCTAGAATCACCTAGGACATAAGACTCTGGAAATAGCTATGAGGATTTATCTAGATCAGTTTAATCTCAGGGCAAAGTTTTCGGAGATTATCAAGATTAGGTTAGTTGGGGTAGGAAAATCCTGCCTGAATGAGTGAGGTACAATTCTAGGGCTTTTCCTAGGCTGTAAAACGGAGAAAGTGAAATGAGCACTTTCATCTGTTTCTCTCTGCTTCCTGACTACACATACAATGTGACAAACTGCCTGAAGTTCCCACCGCTGCCAACACAGGCTTGCAACCAGATGAGGGATACAGAAATCAGAATTTGCATCACACAACAATCTTATACCTGCACCTCCTTGAAATGATGACTTATACCTTCAAACTATGTGCAGAAATACCTTCTTTCCTTTATTTGCTCAGGAATTTTGCCTCAGTAGTGAAGGAAAAAAAAACTAAAATACTATAACTATTTTGCTATTATTTATAAATTTATTTACACTATAAATTGTATTGAAGTTTAAAAACATTGTGAGTTGTGTACAGCCATGTGATTTTTGAGCTAATCATTTTCTTCCACTTTACGTGGGTATCAGACTTCAAACTCAAACTTTCAGCCTTGTGTGCCAAGCACCTTTACCCAGTGAGCCATCTTTCCGGACCTCCATCCATGCTATAATTGAAAGAGCTGCATAGTTTCAACAGGTATTATTAGTTTAGTGATAAATAAACCATGATTTAGGATGTACTTGAACCATGCAAGATTCAGAGCATTCTAACCACCAATATCTGAATCTTTCATAGGTAAAGGCACTTGGCACACAAGGCTGAAAATTTGAGTTACACCTGCTTTGAAGATGAGATACATGTTATTCTATGTGTACCTGCCCTTTCAAGTTCATTGCTCCTGCCACCTTAACTTATTTTACCTTTATTTACAGTCGTATTTATGAGATAATTCTAGACTTGTGTCATTTCCTTGATTATAAAGGTAATACATTGTAGTGTTTCATGTGTTTATAGAATCACACAGTTCTGACCATCAGCAAATAAATAAATAACTAACTAAATAAATAATAGATAGATAGATAGATAGATAGATAGATAGATAGATAGATAGATAAATAGAGAAATAAAGGGATGGCAAAAAAGAGGATGGTAAAACAGGGATGCTATATGAGATCATAAATTTTCATAATTCTACCTAAACCTTTCCTATTATTTTCTGCCTTACTAGACAAATAATTTGTCCTATGAGAATGTTCAGACAACACAAAGGACCCTGGAAGCTTTAAAACCATTTCAGAGCAGAGATTCATTGTTACCTATATTTAAGATCTAAGACTTTCTAGTTGATTGTGTCAGATGTTACTTTATCCTAATATTTTTCACTGTCGTATTATGATTATACATGTATGAAAGTTCATAAGATTATAGAATTTGTATTAGTTCAAAACCAGAGCATTTTCTAGCACCTGAAGTATATAGAATAATTTTATTTTCATGTACAATAAATAGTTGAATGAATCCAGAGGGAGAGTGATTACAATCACTATGAATATTTATCCCAAGAATAAAAGGAAAAGATACAAACTTTTAACATGTTCTCCTAAAATTGGTCATTCTTTGCTATCATAATTAGGCAATGTGCCTAATGTGAGTAGAAAGTAATGTTGAATATTTATGAGCATCAAATTGTTTTTAAGTTCCTTTTGTGTATTATCTCCTTCTCTCTTCACAATTCCATTGTAAAGCCGTCACTGAGGTGCCACTGTTTTGGAGAAAAGCAATGTAAATAAATCACAGGAAGACTATGTACTGTGTCTTGGGTCACACAGAAATTAATGAGTATGCCAGATACAGTAGTGAATCCCAGCACTTCCAAGACTGAGACACAAGTGTGACTTTGAAGCCAAGGTAGATCCCATAAGTGTGATCTAATTTGTCTGTTTGTCTGTCTGTTATTATGAAAAGGGTTGTCTGCTCAGATAGGGAAAATGTAATATTATTAGCAACACAAAATACACAGTAGGTTTAAAGGTGTCCATATTTTAGTTTCTTTATTTTCTTTAACTATTAGATTAACTAAATCTATTAAATACAACTTTTTTTCTATTTTTTCATTGAAAATGGATTTTATAAACAATATGTTCTGATTAGTTTCCCTCGCCCAATTACTCCAGATCTTCTTTACCTCCCTTCCCATTAGAATTCATACATATTCTTTCTCTCGTTACAAAACCAATAGTCATCTAGATAATACTAATAAAAATCAATTAAAATGAAACAAAAAAGACAAAATATGATAGGACAAAACAAAAAAAGAAAAAGCTGAAGAAAATAAAAAATTGCATATAGACACAGAGACACATATTGTAGGTTATTAATATTTATTTTTTTATTTATCTAGAGTTAAACAGCAGTTATTCCTAAACAAACTGTATACCCAAATCACCATACAAGGCTAGGATTTACGTAATTAACCTAGAGCACAATAATGGGCAATGATTACTCTATCCTAAACCTCCAAGCCCCCATAGATTCCTCCCACTCAAAATTTCCAACATTGTATTTGCTTTTAGTCATATTTTAGGTTCTAGTCACCTCTCCTCATGGTTCCAAGACCTCTCGTGCAGGTCTCTGCTCTCTCACTCCTCTTGCTTGCTTTCTTCTCTTCCCCTCCTGACCAGGATGTCCCATCCTATTCTCTCCATTGCTCAGCTTTGTAGCTGGTTGTTTTATTGACAATACAGAGAACAAATCCTGGCATGTTTACACAAACTTGAGACAGGTGATGCTTATTCTAAGCATCACAATGCAATGTCCAGACTGAAAACAGAAAGTGGGGTAGAGAAATTGGCATTTGAATGAACAAGGGTAAGTTGTATATATTCCACAAGAACATTATACCAACAAACAAATATTCACACACACACACACACACACACACACACACACACACACACATACACAAAAGCATCATAAAAACACAAAACCAGAGTCCATAATATATGTAAAACAGACCAGGAATGTTAAAAAAACAAGTGCTCTGATAAAGCATTAGGAGATAAAGAATCCCCAAGGATGTCACAGAGTTCCTTTTATGTTGGCCATCAACTACTAGGCATGAGGATTGCCCTTGAAAGTGGTTTGTCTCCCCACTGAGAGTCCACTGGAGAAGAATAACATTTCCTTTGTAAGTGGTTGTCTTAGATCCAATAGAGAGTGGTCACTATTTTATTGTTGTGCATAGATGCCATAACCAAGGCAACTCTTATAAAAGGAATCATTTAATTGGGGACTTGCTTACAGATTCAGAGGATTAGCCAACTATTATTGTCATGGTGAGAACATAGTGGCAGGCACTCAGTGTTGGAACAGTAGCAGAGAGCTACATCCTGATCAAGCAGAGAAAGAGAGATTGGGCCTGTCGTTGGCTTTTGAAACCTCCCACCTCCAGTGACACACTTCCTCTGACAAAAAAGCCTCATCCTAATCCTCTCAAACAATTCCATTTCCAGGTGACTAAGCATTTAAAGACATGAGCATATAGGGGCCATTATCATTTAAGCCACCACAGTGATTATCAATTGGAGAGATCTGGGTTAGAGTTGGTGGCTTCTGTCCATTTCTCTCACTGCTGGGATTCCGTATGACAGAGACCCATGCAGGCCCTGATCCTGTAACCATGGTCTCTGTGAGTTCATAGTGCATCTGTTTGGGTGTGTTTTAAAGACCTTGCTTCGTTGGTTTCCTTCATTTCCTTGGTTCTTAGAATCTTTCTGACTTATCTTCTGCAGGATTTCCTGAGCCCTGAGGGGAAGGATATGGTATAGATATCCCATTTCGGACTGAGTGTTCCAAAGTCTCTTCATGCACATTATCTGACTGTGGGTCTCTGTATCTGTTCTCCATGTACTCCAGGAGGAAACATCTCAGATGATGGCTGGCAAGGCATTCATCTATGAGTATAGCAGAATGTTGATAGTAGTTATCATATTGCTTTGTACTTTTAGCAGAGAAGTAGTATTTGTTTATCCCATAGATTCCTGTTCTTTTGTGTCTTAGGTTCTTTGAATAATAAACACAAACCCAGATACAAAGTCTTCAATCTATAATGATGTTTGGCCTGAAAGATGTTCTAGTGTAATATTGGAACAAAGCATGTAAGAATAACCAATCAGTATCTGATTATATTTAAAGCCCACTCCATGAGATAATAACTTTCTAATAAGATTTAATTATTCTGTATATTTTAACTTTTTTGTGTATATTTTAGTGTGTCTTGTATGTTTGTGTGTGTGTCCATATGTTTCAGTGGGTATAAACATGTGTGGGGCTTCTCATGAAGGCAAGAGTGCACAAAATCTTCTGACACTGGAGTTATAAATGGTTGGAAGCTGTTCCTGAAGTTTAGTGCTGGGAATCCAATTCCAGTCCTCTGAAAAATCACCAAGGACTCTGAAGAGCTGCATCATCTCACTAGCTATAAAACAAACTATTAACAACTGAATATAAATGTTATTAAACATCTGTTAATTTATATTTATGTATTCTGTCCTCTTCCCAAATGTTTTACCAAAGGACTGTCTGGTAACTGTTCACTTTCATTCTATCAGGACAATTTTCTTCCTTGCTATTTCACACTTCTCCAAAGGCAATTTATTATTGGAGTGGATTCGGTGAATATGTATGTCTCTTTTACTAAACTACACATCATTTAATATAGTCCTAATCCTTAATAGGCTTTTTGAATTTATAGCTATATCTTCTGTGTCTCAGTAAGTCCTCTGTAGAAACCTGAGAAAATTTTCAGGTATTCTTACACAAGCATGTCTGCAGTAAATGGAGGGGTTTATCTGAGGACATCTTTGCACAGATGATAGCTCCTGCCTCTGTGGTTTCTAGCAAAGTGTTTTTAAGTGTTAGCAAAACATGAAGGGCTTCTGGAAACTGGCTGATTCCTTCATTCCCATCTGGTAAACAGAACTCAAGATTCTTCTGCTATGTATCCCAAAATTTAATTAAAGGTTTTATTTTTCCTTTGGGGTTTTGACCTCATTGTGGGTGAGAAATTCATTTCCAGAACTTCTCAACAGGGACTTTCATTAGCATCTGTGTATGTTTCTTGTCCTCTGCTTTAGCCTGAAAGAATCTGAAATGTTCTATGGCAAGAAAAACCTGCATGTTGGTTCAACCTTTTGAAGGTCAAACCCCCAAATCTCCTGTTTTTCTTGTGTTTCCATATAACAAACATTCATCAAGATGTTTTTCTAGACACTTTACTTAAAAAATAATAATATACGTTACATCAGTTCAGTATACCTTCAGAATACCCATGGCAATTTAGTGAGTTCTCTTCAATATATAGAATATTATTATAATAAATTTAAATTAACCATAAGTTTGGCAAACAGTACTTTTTGAAACCCTTTTAATGGATTGCAATTTATACATAACACTGGGAGATACACAAAGTTGGTAGGACTATAATTGCTATGGCTTAAATAGAAGTAAGAGGTTTAGTGCCAGCTGTTCTGACTCCTTTCTTTGTTTTTTGAGCTGATAAAGTATTCTGAGTTGTTAAAGAAACATCTTAGAAAACCAGTGCTCTTAGACTACTGGGTTCTTACTAGTATTCTGTTCTCTGTTCCTTCAATTTCCATTATATTTTTTTACATTATATTATCGGACCAAGTGCTTTTGTTCAATGAAAAAGTAATGTTGCTGAGTAATAAAAAAAGACCTACCTTCTTCTTTGGCAAAATTCTATGGTTTAAATGATTGACTTCAAGTGTATACAAGTGTTAAATATATGACTTTTCCCTATATTTTTTTAATATTAGCAGATAATTTTATTATATGAGCAAATTTAACATTTGGCATTTTTTTTGTTCTCAATGAAGCCATTTCTTATAGTGTTTTAGTCACTCATCTTGTCCAGAGACAATTTCTATAATATCTCAACATGCAATGACCATGTTTAAAACAAAGACATTTCCCTAAAGAGGAAAGAATTGTTTTCACATCATGAGACGTTTCTAATTAAAGGCTAAAGTCTCTAACAACAAGGTTGTTCCATAGTTATGCTTTCCTGTGAGGAGACCAAGAATGCTCATAAAATAATATTCCTAACATCAGAATTTCATTGAGGCTTTGCAGTGTGGTCAGTAGATACGTGGTTCTCATAATACATTACCATGCATAATTACTCATTTACATTGTTGAGTTGTATTTTCAACATAACCCTTTCAAATAGACAGGATATGTATTAATATTCAAATCTGGAAGATAATGAAATTAGGTCCAGAGAGTTTAAGTGACATTTTTAAATGCATTCAGTTCCTCGGAGATAAAACACACGGCACCTGAATCCAGCATCCTTTCTTTTGAAAAAGGCTTCTGCCAATTAAGTCTTACAAAGTCAGCTAACGTGGGAGCTTTCAAGGTCAAAAAGGAGGAAATGATTAAGTATAATTTCAAATGGTCCATTTAAAGGGAAAATGTTTTCTCACTTTGTTAAAAACAAGAGCAGCTAATTAATTAGGACTGAGAAGAATGAGCATTGGGATAGAAAACTGACTTCATTAATAATTTCAGATCATTATATATGGGAAATATTCCTTATGAACAAAAGACTTTAAGAGTGCACTAGGCAAAATGCAGTATATCTGGTCAATTATTTTTTCTCAAGATTAAAGCAGAAGGAAAATTTCTTTGCATTAATTTTATTTCACTAGTATTTGTTTAGTTTGTCTCTGAGGCAGAATACTACCTTCTTTGATTTAAAGACTTAAAAAAAAACATGGATTCCTTTGTGACAGACATTTCTAACAATAGACTAATCCATTTACCTTACCCTTTCCTTTAACCACAGAGCTACAGTTCATCTGTTTTTTCTTTACTGAAATGAATCTATGTTCTCCATGGCTACAATGGATTGTATTGATTCGTAGCTTAGCAAGATCTAAAATCACCTTGAAGATAAATCTTAAGGTAGGCCTGTAAGGGAATTTGCAGATCCGCTTAATCAGGAAGAAAGACTCACCTTAAATGTAGATGGTCTCTTTGTGTTGACACTGGTTCTGAACTGTATAAAAAGGAGAAAGTGACTACCTCGACTGCTTAACCATCTTTTGTAATAATTTTGTAACTTTTAAAAAGCAATTAGAATAGGAACAAACTGGTTTGGATTTAGTAATAATTAAAATTGAAAAGAACTATTTTTCATCTCGTGCTTAATATATGTCTGAGGAACATCTCTAGAAATGTGATGATTAAGGGACATATGATGTTTAAATGATAATAAGTTCTTCTTTACCCAAAGTTAGTGAAATTATCATGTAAAACGTATTTACCATATTATTTTTTATTTAACAAGGATGATGTAAAGAAACATGTGCTAAAGAGGTCCTCACTGGAAAGTTATGTATTTAATTCTTAAAACTAAAGCACCATCAAAAAAATAAAAAAATTTAAAAAAACAATGACAAAGTAAGAATTTTGATTTAAATAAGTAGTGCAAGTTTCACAGAACTGTTTATTGTGCTCTACGGTTCTTTTACTAGTAGCACAGATGAATGTTCCATTGCTGTAGATGTCATTAATTGTGAAGAATTATTTCAACAAACAAGGTGATTGTTTTGTTGTTTGTTTTCTATTTATTTTCCTTAATGGTACCCATCCCTCTCACAGTAAGAACTGTGTAATGCTAGTTTTACTTATCTCACAGGACAGAAGAAATGGCTGAATGTGCTGGATACCAGGATCCCTGCTTGTGATTACAAAGACTGACAACTCTAATTCTTTAAGTTACTGTCATAGCCACTGGACTCCTATTTATTTATTTCTCTAAAAGGACTTTAAAATCTCACCAGTGAAATACTGAGTTTCTCTTCAGTGGCCAGATAGAGTGGTAGCGATTTTTCTTACCTTATTAGAAAATATTTCATAAGAATATGTCACCAAAGCATTCATTACAAAGATAAAAATTACTTTAGTTGACCTTTAAGTTATTTAAAGTATTTATTAAAATTAATCAACTATAATAGTACATGCTTACTATGAGATAAATTTATCAAATTTTAACTTTAAAAGTTGATAACTTATGCCGATGAGTTAAAGGCTCTTCCCTACTTTTTTTCCTAACAGATTTAGTGTGTCTGGTTTTATGTTGAAGTCTTTGATCCACTTGGACTTCAGTTTTGTGCAGGGTGATAAATATGGATCTATTTGCATTTTTCTATATGTAGACATCCAGCACCATTTGTTGAAGCTATCTTTTTTTCACTGTATGGTTTTGGTTTCTTTGTCAAAAATCAAGCATTGTAGGTGTGTGGGTTTATTTCTGGGTCTTCTATTTAATTCTGTTGATCCACCATTCTGTTTCTATGTCAGCACCATGCAGTTTTAATTATTATTGCTCTGCAGTACATCTTGAGATCAGGGATGGAGATACCTCCAGATGACCTGTTGTGTACAGGATTGCTTTAGAAATTCTGGGTAATTTTTTTTCCATATGAAATTGAGAATTGTTCTTTCCAGTTCTGGAAAGAATTGTGTTGGTATTTTGATGGGAATTGCACTGAATCTGTAGATTGTTTTTGGCAGGATGGCCATTTTCACTATGTTAATCCTACCTATCCAGGAGCATGGGAGATCTTTCCATCTTCTGAAATCTTTTTCAATCTCTTTCTTCAGGGACTTAAAGTTTTTATCAAACAGGTCTTTTATTTGCTTGGTTATAGTCACACCAAGGTACTTTAAGTTATTAGTGGCTATTGTGAAGGGTGTAGTTTCTTAATTTCTTTCTCAGTCTTTTTGTCTTTCATAAACAGGAGGGCTTCTGATGTGTTTGAGTTGACTTTGTATCCAGCCACTTTGCTGAAGGTATTAATCAGCTGAAGTAGTTCTCTGGTTGAATTTTTGAGGTCGCTCATGTATAATATCATATCATCCTAAAATAGTGATACAGCACATACTCTAAGATCAACAATGAATAAATGGGACCTCATGAAACTAAAAAGCTTCTGTAAGGGACACTGTCATCAGAACAAAATGACAGCCTACAGACTGGGAAAGGATCTTCACCAACCCTATATCTGACAGAGGGCTAATATCCAGAATATAGAAAGAACTCAAAAAGTTAAACAGCAAAAAAGTCAAGCAATCCAATTAAAAAATGGGGTACAGAGCTAAAGAGAGAATTCTTTTTTTATTTTTTTGCTTTTTTTTTAAATTAAAAAAATTTTTTTAATTTAATTTTTCTTTTTAGTTACATTTTGTTAACTCTATGTCCCAGCTGTATCCTGCTCCCTCATTCCCTCCCCAACCCCACACTCCCTCCCTGGTCTCTTCCCTGCCCCTTTCCATGTCCACTGATAGGGGAGGACAAATAGAGAAATATAGAATGGCAGAGAAATATTTCAAGAAATTCTCAATGTCCTTAGTCTTCAAGAAAATGCAAATCAAAACCACCCGGAGATTTTACCTTTACCCATGAGAATGGCTAAGATCAAAAACTCACATGACAATACATGCTGCAAAGGTTGTGGAGAAAGGGGAATTCTTCTCTATTGCTGGTGGGGATGTAAATTTGTACAACTTTGCAAATTAATCTGGTGCTTTCTCAGACATTGAGGAATAGTACTTCCTCAAGATCCAGCCTTACCACTCCTAAGCATATATTCAAAATATGCTCAAATATACAACAGGGACATTTTATCAACGATGTTTGTAGCAGCTTTATTCTTAATAGCCAGAATTTGGAAACAACCCAGATGTACCTCAGTTGAAGAATAGATACAGAAAATGTGGTACATTTCCACAAAGAATTACTACTCAGATATTAAAAACAAAGGAAATCATGAAATTAACAAGCAAATGGTGAGAAATAGAAAAGATCATCCAGAGTCAGGTATCCGAGAAGCAGAAAGACACACATGGTATATATTTACTTATAAGTGTATATTATACATATAATATAGGATAAACATACTAAAATTTGTACACCTAAAGAAGCTGAGGAAGAAGGAGGGTAAGATGATCAATCTTCTCTCAGAAAAGACTGAGAAACAGGCCTGAGAAAGGAAGAGAGAGAAAACAGAGAACAGGAAAGGAACCTACCACAGAGGGCCTCTGAGAGACTCAGCCCAGCTGGGTAGCAAAGTAAATGCCTAAACTCGTAGCCAAACTTCAGGCAGAGTGTAGGGAATCTTATGAACAAAGGGGGAGATAGAAAGACCTGGAGGGGACAAGAGCTCAAGAGGGGACAAGGAGAGCAACAGAACAAAGAAATCTGGGCCCAGGTGTCTTTTCTGAGACTGATACTCCAACCAAGGACCATGCATCCAGTTAACCTAGAACCCCTGCACAGATATAACCTATGGCAGCTCAGTGGCTAAGTAGGTTCCCTAGTAATGGGAACAGGGACTGTCTCTGAGAAGAACTCAGTGGCTGGGTCTTTTATCACCTCCCCCTGAGGGGGGATCAGCCTTACCAGGTCACAGAGGAAGACAAAGTAGCCAGTCCTGATGAGTCCTGACCGTTAATGGTCAGATGGAAGGGGAGGAGGATCTCCCTTATCAGTGGACTTGAAGAGGGGCAGGGGAGGAGATGAGAGCGTGGGATAGGGAGGGGATGAGGGAGGAGGGTACAGCTGAGATACAAAGTGAATAATCTGTAAGACAGAGAGGAAGGAAGGAAGGAAGGAAGGAAGGAAGGAAGGAAGGAAGGAAGG
>NW_026585689.1:23259474-23291198 GCF_907164565.1 Psammomys obesus
AGGAAGGAAGGAAGGAAGGAAGGAAGGAAGGAAGGAAGGAAGGAAGGAAGGAAGGAAGGAGGAAAGAAATTTTTAAAAAGATCAGTACATGGCAAAAAAAAATTAACAACTTATAGATGGTAACATTCTAATGTTTGATATACTTTGTCAAGCTTTAGATATGAATATTTTAAAAATATTAATCTAAAGTTTATTTTTTATGTATTAGCATTTTCTTAAAATAACAAAATAAACCTTAATGAGTTATAACCTTAACAAGTTGTAAAGAAAATAAAAACAAAATAATGGAAAAGAATTTTTGAAAAGTCAAAACTCATTTTGAGCACCTTTATTTATATCATGTCTACATGAAAACTCTCATAAGTAACAACTTTCTAAAACAGCATGTCCTTCAAAAATAATTTGTTTCAAGATACACCTATGAAAACCATATTTTTGACTTGTTTTTCTTGGTAGTGGAGCCAAGATTTGTACTATTCCTGTCTCCAGAGCCTCTTCTCTGAACTGATTATGCAGATAGGCACACACCACACTATATCAGAACATAAATAATATAGCAAAAGGTTTGAACAATCTTCTGTCTCTAGATATTATTTAAGAAGCAGAGGCAAGCATAAGGAAAGCACTTTGATGAATGTAGAGGTTTAAAATTTTAAAATATGTAATCTTAACACCTGAAAAAGTACTCAATACGGTAACCACTAAAATGATAAAAATATTTTAAAATGAGTTTTATTAATATATTAAGTTTTAAAAAAATCATTAAGATCAAGGCATTAACACTTTCTTGGGAACCGAGAAAATAAAGTCATTAAATCTATAATCAAAATCAATAAATCCTCTATAAGAAAAAAGAAAATTATAAAGCCTGACTTTATATAATTAAATGATGTAGAATATAAAATGCAGACTAATCAATTAGAAGAAAGTAACTTATAGCTAGCAAGTAAATTATTTATGCTTACTTGAGAAATATTGAGAAATATACGTAGAAAGATAGGAGATTTTGGGATAAACATTCTTAAGTGTAGTTAATACAAAGATAAAACTGAAAGAATAAAATAAAATAATGAGTAAAAATAACTTTTTACTCTCTGTGATAGCTAATGTGATAGAATTTATAATCAACATGGAAACACCTATGTGGTAAGACTCAGTGTAAATATAAATGGTACATGCAGTTCCATACGCTGGAACCTCAGGGAAGAGGACATGTTCAGTCCAGATGCCACTTGATGAGTTGGGGGAAGAGGGTTCCCTTCTCTGAGGAACAGAAGAGGGTAGATGGAGGGAGAGGGAAGGAGGGTAACACCCAGAGAGAGGAAAGAGGGGCTATAATTGGGATTTAAAGTGAATAAATAAATTAATTAATATTAAAAAAAAGACTGAATAGAAAAGAGAATTAGCAGTCATCTCACTGTGCTTCTTGGCTGTGGATGTCATGTAACCAGCCTCCCTTAAGATCCTGATGCCATACCTTTGTTGCTTTAGTAGACTGTACCAGGGAACTTAATTCCTGAATAAGCTGTTCTTCTGTAAATTCAGTTTGCTACAAATTTTTCAAATAATAAAACAAGTAATGAATCCACCATGAAACTGTGCTTTGGTTGTGCTTGTTACATTTGTCAGTTTATTTTAATCAGCGTTGGCTCCTTTGGGGGTTGAACCTAGAGAGTCACTCCTGCTTGGCAAGTACTTTCCACAAACCTACATGCGTACTTCCTGTCCATTTTTATTCTGAGGCAGGGGATTTATGTTACCTAGACTGGCATGAGATTTAACAGTCTTTCTCTTTAGAGTAGTGATGAACACAGTAGTTGGATCACATGAATTCTAAGTATCATGTTTCAGTTTTCTGCTTCTCGTTTAATAACTAATGAACTCAGGCTAAATATTTATTAAGAAAAACTGTCTTCACCATGAACTTCTAGTATTCCCTGAAACATCTTTTGGGACTATGCACTATGAACTCTCCCTCTCAGGATTATTTATAGCATGTGTATACTCTGTGCTTGGTGTCAGCAACGGCTCTCTTGGGCTGTAGACCATATCAAGCCAAGGGGTTCCCTTACTTTTTAGGGACCTATCTCAAAGAAAAATCCAGATTCTTGGCTTCACTATAGAAAATATTAGATATACAAGTATAAAGCAGTGTTTGTGTAAATAAAAGGTTTTTTAATATAGACTGTATTTTGGCTGCTTTTTGGTCATTTCCCACTGATGGGACTTCCCTAAAAGGCCACAGGGAGAAAGACAAACTCAGTCCTCATGTGAATAGGTGAACTGTGTTGTCTGGGTAGGAGAGCTCTCCTATTCTGAACAATAAGGGAGAGAGGATGCAGGAAGGAAGGTGGAACTGGGAGGAGGGAAAGGAGGGGCCTATGACCAATATGTAAATTTAATTAATTAATAAAAAAACAAGCAAGCAAGAAACATAAAAGGTGCTCAGTAAGAAAATAAGATATCTGGACACATGGCTGTGGACTTCTCTAGGGTAGAGTTACATTTCTTTAACTTTATAGTAACAGTATATACAATTTTGTTGGGTTTTGAACCTATTATCTTCAAAGAGTTGTGGAGAGCCTAAATAAGGTAACAAGACACCCAACAGGCATCTGGCAGAAGGACAAGTGATGCAAGACAACTCTGAATCATGTGTTGCAGGAAATTAGGATGTCTCTTCTGTAAACCATGATAATGTTCTTCATTGTGAGATTCCCAAATATAGTCTGGGGAAAGATGGAGGTTTTACATAAAATCATATACATCCAAGTTACAAGCATATTGATTTACATTTTAATATAAAGTTGTTGCAAATTAAAAAAAATACTATTTCTATATTGGCAATATTCACACAAATGCTGTTAGTTTCAGTGGATTTCTTGTTTTCCAGTTGATGAGACACATTGACTTGATTCATGAGTGTGTATGAGGTCCCTTTCCTTTTCCACAAACCTCTGGTTTGACGCTTTCTATTCTGACTTAGTATCAGGAGCTAAACTTCATCATCAGCTCTGACAAATACAACTCACTGAGATTGACTTTATTGTGTTTAACTTTGTCCTATTTAAATGAAAATGCAAGAAAATTATAAGTAATGCCATATAGCTTTCTTGAAGGGTTGACATGTGAAATATTTGCATAAGCTTGTTACTTAGCAATATGAATACTCATTTTCTTCCTAAACATAGTAATGCATTTTTCTACATGAACTTTTTTTCTTAAAAAGAAAACAGTAACAGGGATTTTTCAAAAAGGAAAGTTTCTGGAAATCTTAAATGTCTATAACAGATAGTAAATCTTCCTTTTCTAAATTAATCAGAAAAATAGCCTTAATACATCCTAATTTATAAGAAAAAAACATTCTTATGGCTTTTTCATACACAGGAGTTAATCTTACTTACATGCTTAACTTCTATAATCAACTACAACTCTTTATTTCAGCAATAAAAATTCTATTGTTGTTTTCTTAAGTTGACATAATGTCAAACTTCTAAGTATTTATATCTATGCCTATAATTTATGCTCTCTGATTGTTTTCAGTTCTTAACTATTAACATTATGACTACCCGATGTGTTGAAAACAGGTGGCTGCCCAGTTACCTTGCCGAAATGGGACCTATACATCATCCTGCCAATCAAAGTATACCCATGAGAAATTTAATATTGGAGGGTGGGATAGAGAACTGTGAAATATATTTTGAAAATTAGGGTTCTCATACACAAATATTCACTGCAGCTCAACAATGACTATCTTGTAAGAACTGCACAAGGAGACTGGAACCACCAACATTTTATAATGAAAGAAAAGTGTCCCAGAAATGTCTCAATTAGACAATTAAAGCTCTCAGGTACTGTGGGGAATCATAGTACTCAATGATATAGCCACGATATACATTGTCTTCAATCTAGTCAATAACCTCTCACCAAAGCTCATTCAGAAAAATCTAATTAAGTGATGTAGGATACACACACACATACACACACACACACACACACACACACACACACACACAAGCACGCATACATGCACCCATGCACAGAATCATGAATTAGTCAGGGTACTTGAGGAAGAGAATTTTGTTGGACAGATGCAGGATCTAATAAAGTGGACTATCACAAAAAAAATACTTTATATAGTTAAAGTTGTGAGAGGATAAATAAGATAAATACATTTTTTAAAGTATAGTCAAGTTGTAACCTCAAAATATTTTGACATTATGGCTTGAAGATGCAAGAAATTATCATTGATAAAATTATTTGTAGGTGACAAAGTATTCCATTTTACCTCAATTACCATAACCTGTGTCCACTTTAATGAGATTAGAAGAATGTTTTTATATTTGTAATCTATACTGAAATAAATACTTCTGCTAAACCCAAACTTGGCCCTGTACTGTAATTGGTATTCTTGCAGACTTTTCATCTTTATATTTTACTTAAAAACATAATTTAAATAGTACTTTAATGCATGAACCTGAGGATTATATATAGTCCCCTGTAAATAAAAACCATCTATAGAATAAATCCCACTTGACCACGATTTGGCAGGAGACAAATATATAAATGTAGTTTGCATATTATCAATAGGTACTCCTAAAACTGAATAGGTAGCCTACACTAGTCTCAACTCAGATCAGTTTATTGGTGTGTATTAGCAATATGGAGACTAAGCAGTGTGGAGACTATTAAACTCTTTTTTCTTATAGTAAATAAACTATATTTTGAAACACTTAAATATCAAAGATGAACAAGAATAAGATAATATTATCAAGACATAGTTAATGCATATGCAGCTTCTACTAATCATATAAACATCTATCACATAAAATCTTAACCATCCAACAAATAGAAAGCTTAATTTATGAAAATGATTGATAAAAAAATAAAATAAAATAGATGTATATTATCACCAGAAATTTTGCAAAGGAGAATTTTTTACTGTAATTCTTTTTAATTTATTTATATAAATTAATTTTTTTTATAAATTTGTATAAATTACAGTTTATTCACTTTGTATCCCTGCTGTAGCCTCTTCCCTCATCCCCTCCCAATCCCATCTACTCTCAATCATCTCCTCCCATGCCCCTCCCAAGTTCACTGAGAAGGAAGATCCTCCTCCCCTACTCTCTGACTCTAGCCTATCAGGTCTCATCAGGATTGACTGCATTGTCTTCCTCTGTGGCCTGGTAAGGCTGCTTCCCAGTCAGCAGTCAGCGGAGGTGATCAAAGAGCCAGCCACTGAGTTCATGTCTGAAACAGTTCCTGTTACCATTACTAGGAAACCCACTTGGAGACTGAACTGCTTAATGAATATAGTAATAATATGTCTAGTAGGCTGAATAATTTTAGTTTCCTGTAAAGCAAAAGAAGAAAAATGTAGCTAACCCTTGAGCTGAGATTTTTTTTTCACCTCTTGTTCAAAATTTGTAGTGTATTACCCACTCATTCTTCAGAGTTTGTCCTTCTATTTCAAAACAGCATTTCTCTTCTAAACTTCAGGAGGTACAACCAGTTGGTGTTTTTGTTGTTGTCTGTTTGGTTGGTTGGTTGGGTGGGTGATTTTTTACAAAACAGGGTTTCTTTGTGTAATAGAGCCCTGGTTGACCTGAACTCCGTCTGTAGACCAGGCTGGCCTTGAACTCACAGAAATTTGCCTGCCTCTGCCTCCCAAGAGCTGGGATTAAAGGCCTGTGCCACCAGGACTGGGCCCAACCAGTTTTATACAAAAGAAATAATTCTATGTTTTATGGATATGTTAAGTTATCATCTTGCAAACTGTTTTATTAGCATCCCAAGGAAAACCAGTAGATTCTGAATAGAAAATGCATTTGATTCTTTCTCCAATAATATCTCGTCATCCCTTTTTTAAATGGTAGAGTATTAATCATTTAATTTGAAAGGCACCAACCTCTGAGGGCTGCAATATTAGAACAAATTTGAGCCAAAGTAGGGATATGATTGACAGTCACCTTACTGCACAGACCATGCAGCAGGCATGATGTGCACATACTGAATGCTCAGATGCCTCAGATAGGTGACTAATGAGAGATGGGATGTCCTGTCACTCTAAGAACATAGTGACAAAAAAAATTTGCTGTTTTTGTATCACCTGACCTTAAGTCCCATGATTAATATTTTCTCTGAGTTTAAAAAAGTTATATGACAAACAAATGTAGTAACACTATTTGTATCTTGACTGTGAGCATAAGGTTTCAAGCCTTACTATCTGGTTCCAAACTCCCTCCACTGGTATTACTCCCACTAGGCTCATTGATAATTTGCTTCCTCTTTTCACCTTGAATAAGAGTAAAGTAACTATTTTACGTAAAGTTAGCAGGAGTAAATAGACCAACTCTTGTAAAACGTTCAGAAGATCAACTGCCTCACAGTAAGCTCTTGATAAATATTGGTTATTGACCTTGATTTGAAACTTTAAGATTTGTTTTAATTCATGAGCATTGTTTTATGTGTGAGTGTGAGTCTAAGAAATTAATAAAAATGTCACATTACAAATATGGGATTAAAGGGAAAGGGTCATCAAACGAAAATATATCAATACAGTTTGTCTCTGTTTTCTGTGTAGATTTTTTGTGTTGTCAATTAAAATTATAGGCAATTCGTTGATTTAAGCTGCACTCTGCTTCTCTCGCACAACTTTCATGTTCTGGAGATGAGAGATGTCACAGATAAATTTCTGATAAGCTGTTCTGACACTTCTTAGTTTCTTGGGGATTATCAAAAGTTGTATTAGACTTCTCAGATTCTTACAATATGGGCAAATAAAAGCTGAGGTTGGAAAAGCTGTCTCTTTTTCTAAAAAGTATAAGTAAAATGATATCATGGATATCAATATATATCTACTCCTCAGGATTCCACTAGATGCTTATAAGTTTGAGGAAGTACCTAGCATGGACATTTTTAAAAGCTACTGAGAAATTTCTCATTTGTGTCACTGACTGGAAAATGACCTATCTGACTTGCTTCAAACCCACCGAGCTCTTATTATACACCACTATTAGGAAAATCTTGAGCTATTTTCGTTTTCATTATGTACACATGCACTTCAGGGACCATCCCCATTGCTCTGCTTCCTATGACTTCTATTTCCAAAAGAACCAGTGAGAAACTTTGTCCCTTTCATTTTGCATGCCATAATTTTGACATTCTGTAGCTACAGTTTGAAAAATATAAATGGATGTCAGAAAGGCTACAAATAACCATTTGTATTTTGTTTACAAGAAAAGCTCTGTTTGGAAGGAAAAAAAAACCATTTCATATCTGAAATGTATCATTAGGTAAGGGTGAGTTTTAATGTGTCAGAATTGATTTCAAAGACAATGTGTGGGTGTATACTGCTTCAGAGGTAACATTAATTTGAGAGCACTTTCCAATTGTGTTGGCAAACAGTTGGTCACCACAGAGGTGCAAATGCAGAATCCTCTAGTATTTGTTACTGCAATGATGCAAGTGTACTTTTAGAACTGTCAAAATACTCGAAGAACCAAAAAATCACCGAGCAAATCTTTCATATTTAAAATAAAACAATTAGCAATACTTGATCAAAAATTAGTATAAGAATGTTCAGAAATGGTTCAGTTAGACTGAAAACCATTTGAAAATTTCTTTTAGCATTAACAATTTACAAATGTCACTTATTCATTTAGAAACTTTCAAACGATTTCTTGAAAGTAAATGCTTTCTAGGAAAACAGTGTCAAGAAGAGATACAAAGGAAACTTACTGGTTTTTTTTGTCTGTTTTGTTCTACTTATGTATTTTTATTTTAGCGTAAATGATGTCTTGCTTAAAGCTAATCAATTTACATTTGATACATGAAATTTACAACAAAGACACTATAAATATGCATACTGAGCTAACTTAGATAAAATACATGATAGACAACCCCAAATCATTAGTGATAGCTGAGAAAGCCACATCACAATTTCATAATATTTTGATTTAGACAAATCAATCCACATAGCTTCTAAAAATCTCCCACTTTCTGGTATCAAAAATATTTTGACATTTAAATATCTAATTCTACTTCCCTAATATTTTAGGTTGTTATTATACTGATCATTTAACTTAACGTATATTAATAAATAAATATGTTGATCTTTTCATTGAATTTCTATGTGAGAAATGTTTATTTTTAGCATACGATAATGATAATGCCATAACTTCAGACTGGCATTCTACTTTATTTTGATAAATATATTTAATTAACCTCTGTTTGACTATAACATTTCTAACAAGTTCAGGCATTGTCAAGAACTCCAAGAAAGCAGAGGCCTTGGGGTCTCTCTGGAAACTCATGTCATTGTCTTTTTGAAATGAGGAACTTGAAATAGCACTCCTAGAAATGTGAAGGGAGAAGCAGATTAAGAAACTGTGTAAGAACAAGCTTGATGCATCAGGAGTTTATATTGTTCTATTAAAAAATCACTTTGTATATGTAACTGAATTAGGCACTAGTTGAATAACTCCAGCTTTCAAAATTATCCCATGTTCTACTCAGAAGCAGAGACAAATGTATAAACATTAAAAGTTTGTTATGAAAAATCAGTATCAACCTAAATATGCAAGAAATTAAGTAGACCTAGAGAAAATAGATTATAAACTTAGAGAAATGTCCAATTTTAAAAGTTCTTTTTTTAAAAAAAGACTTGTTGTTTTCTTCTAATGATTGATCCACATGAGGCCACAGCCAAGCCTCTAAGTACAGATACGACACGAAGGAAGCTTCATTTCTTAGTCCTTATCTCTCTCCCTCTTTCCCACAATTTATTCAGAGTCTTGATGATCTCCTTTTTGGCCTGGAGGCGCTCTTCTCACGCTTGCGTCCTTGATCTTAGACCTGAGAGCCTCAAGCCTGATAAGCCAGGCTTGTCTGCCTTCAGCTTGTGGATGTGCTCCACGAGAAGAGAAGCTACTTATTTCTGAACATATTCCCTTTGACCTTCAGATACAGACTGTGATAGATACAATCTTAGATTCACAGTATCTCCTGAGAAGCCTGCACAGCAGCAGCATCCTTCTCCTCCAGGCACCTTCTCACACATCTGAACATCGGCTTCCACTTCCCTATGCCCATATGCCCTATGCCCTTCTGCCCAGCCAAAGAGCCCCCTCCAACTCCCCACCCCACCCCCACCCCAGGCATCAAGCCCTGGAATGGAGTGTCACTGGCTTCTGAATGAGCAGCCTGTCCTTGATCACCTTGCTGATTGGCTGAAAGAAGTTGGCATTGGTGATTTTATTGGTCTCATTGGATCCAACTAGACATCTAGCAGCAAGCCTCTTTTGTAGCCTGAGTGTATTCATGGCTGCGCATGCAACAGCAAAAGGAAAGAGCTCTTAAAATAGTTATTTACAGAAGTAGAATACTGAGCAGTTTAATAAGGATTCTGATACATTTTAAGAAACAACTGGACAGACTAACATGACTGCATTGCATATAGAAATTAATGCAGGAGAGACAGGGAGAGAGAAAAGAGAGAGAGAGGAGGAGGAGGGAGAGAGTCTGTTTAGTCAGGTTACTCAGTTCACCCTCCTCTCACTGTACCGGTTCATAATCCTGACAGTTCATTTGCCACTTCAGAGTTGAGTACATTCAGGAAGTTTAGAAGTCCTTTCAATTTCTGGTAAGTTCTAATTAGGAATCTATAATGCTTTCTGTTACATACAAAATTTGCTTTCTGTGATATTTTGTAGGTTGCAAGTATGGTTTTACAGTATAACAACACTTTTAAGATTTCAAGATTCATTTCATGCATTCCTCTCACACAATAGAAACATTTTTCCTTTATCAATCACATTCTTTCAACATGATGCAATATCATGAAATCAAATACTTCATTACTTCTGATATCATTTCAAGGGCAAAGTTACTTAAAGGTTTAATTTAGTTTCTTTTCACTTAAATTTTATAGAAGCAAAAAAACAAACAAACAAACAAAAAAAACAAATTCCTGTTAACAAATTTGTGACCATTATTTTTCTTTTTTTGACCTCTGCAGCCCTATGTTAAAAGCAATTCTGTAGCTATAAACACATTAGGAAGTAGAGACAAAGGGAACTGTAGGACCACTGGACAGCCAATGCTGGTGAATATGTGAGAGATGTGGGTTCATTTTGAGACCCTGCCTCAAAATATAAGGTGGAGAGTGGCTGAGCATGACAATACACCCAGCATGTATGTCTGGCTTCCATAGGCATGCATACCGATGCAAGCAGTATACACAAATGCGCACATGTACATGAGACATAAACAAGCAGAAACCACACACACACACACACACACACACACACACATATCAAAGGAAGAAATTCACTTGGTGTTATAAAGTAAAATCCTTTGTTAGAGTCCTTTGAGGGGGTAATGTTCATCTTACAGTCTTTCTATGTACTTTCTTTTAACAATCAGTGGACTTGAAAAGGGGCAGGGAGGAGATGAGGGAGGGAGGGTGGGATTGGAAGGAAATGAGGGAAGGGGCTATGGCTGCTATACAAAGTAAATAACCTGTGATTAATATAAAAAACTAAAAAAATTAATTATTCACATGTTGATACATATTGGCAGAATTTTTGAAGACATTTTGAAAAAAGGTTATTATTTATAACTATAATACTCTCACAATAATCTGATAGTGCACTGAAAAACATTGGCAAGAAAAAGAAAGAAATTTAATGGATTACACTTATAAAATAGGTTCCATCTGAATCTTTCTGCAACGTCCACTGGTCAACCATGCTACATTCAGTAAGGTTTCTAGACTTCACCTGGAAATTAATAAAGTAAATTAAAAATAATCCATCATTTTTTTTATTATACTCACAGTATCTACATGAATTTTAAATCTTATTACAAGAAAAAAATAAGCAAATAAACACACCAAAACACACACAGATTCACTCACACACACAAAAACCTCTATTGCATTTCAGTGTAGTGCAAAGTATAAGAATAAAAAAGGAGAAAATAAGGTATTCAAAATTGATTTTTATCTTCATTCATCAAGATAAGAGTTTGCATCTTAATATAAGTTAGCTTTACATCTCAATAGCCTTTTGTATTCATCTGCTTCAATGTTTTAACATAAAAATTGGTTTGGTTGGACACCTCGAATGAAAATCATTGTTTCGTTTTCTTTTTCACAGCCATCTTCCCACTCCGGGCTCTCCATAGGAAGGATTGAGTCTTTACTTATGAAGTTTCATGTTTTAATTAAAATCACTTCCTACTAAGCAAGTAGTTGCTCTTTAGCCACTACTGGTGTGTGTTATGGAGAAACCTGTATCCTGTCACATTAAGCCAGAGGTCCCTTTTCCCCTGGCCAAGATCAAGGAAGCCATGGTGGAATGTAAACTTGTATAACCACTCTGGAAAGCAATCTGGTGCTTTCTCAGACCAGGAATAGGAATAGCGCTTCCTCAAGATCTAGCCATACCACTCCTAGGCATATATCCAAAAGATTCTTAAGTACACAATAAGGACATTTGCTCAACCATGTTTGTAGCAGCCTTATTTGTAATAGCCAGAAGCTGGAAACAGCCCAGATGCCCCTCAGTAGAGGAATGGATGCAGAAATTGTGGTATATCTACACAATGGAATATTACTGAGCAATAAAAAACAAGAAAATCATGAAATTTGCAGGTAAATGGTGGGATCTTGAAAAGATCATCCTGAGTGAGCTATCCCAGAAGCAGAAAGATGCACACATTATATACTCACTCATATAGACATATAATATAGGATAAACCTACTAAAATCTGTACACTAAATACACTAATCAAGAGGGAGGACTCTTGCTAAAATGCTCAATTCCTATCCAGAAAGGCAAAGAGGCTGAATATCAGAAGAAGGAGAAAAGAGGGAACAAGTCAGGAGCCTGACACAGAGAACCTCTGAAAATCTCTGCCCTGCAGATTATCAATGTAGATACTGAGACTAATGGGCAACCTTTGGGCAGAGTGCAGAGAATCTTAGGAAAGAAGTGGGAAACAGTAAGATCTGGAGAGGACAGGAACTCCATAAGGAGAGCAACAGAACCAAAAAAATTGAGCACAGGGGTCTTTCCTGAGACTGCTATTCCAACCAAGGACTATGCATGGAGATAACCTAAGACCCCTGCACAGATGTAGCCCATGGCAGTTCAGTATCCAAGTGGGTTCCATTGTAATAGGAACAGGGACTGTCTCTGAACTGATTGGCCTGCTCTTTAATTTCCTCCCCCTGAGGGGGAAGCAGCATTACCAGGCCATAGAAAAAGACAATGCAGCCACTCCTGATGAGACCTAATTGACTAGGATTGGAAGGAAGGAAAAGAAGACCTCCCCTATCAGTGGACTTGGGGAGGGGCATGCAGGCAGAGGGTGGAGGAAGGGAGGAATTGGGATGGGACGAGGGAGGGATCCACGGGGGGGGGGGGGGATACAAAGTAAGTAAAGTGTAATTAATAAAGAAAAATTCAAAAAAAGTATTAAAAAAAAAGAAAATGGAAAGAATCATGACACAACACTTCCCTTCGTTCTCCTGAAGACTTGGAAAATAGCGTTCAGACCACTATATAGGGCAGTGACCAGAGTAGGTTTGCTGAAGCATCTCAGAAATTGTTTTATTGTTAAGAGATTAACAAGGCCATTTTTGTAAAATTCAAATTCAATACCTCTTAGTAAAGTCACCCAATCACGTGCTAGAAGTCATCTACCATCACTATCACGTTTGCCTAACACTATTATGTTAGGCAAAACCTGGCTCAAATTAGGGCTGGATAAGAGATATGAATGAAGGCATATTCAAGCTGTACTTACACACAAGTAAATATGCTCAATGTTTATTACATACTTGAATGAAAATGTTCCCATTTCATACTACCATATTCAATGAATATTAATTATAAAAATACCTCTTAAAAAGCTTAAAATAATGATGTAATATCTACAAGTATAAATTTAAGAAAACACTAACCATCTGATAGTAGACATTTTAAGTATTGGGCATAATACTGGCTATGTGGAACTCTCTATAGATTCTGGCTATTTGTTCTCACTGAAAACGGAGGCTACATCAATTTATATAATTATAATTATATGCTGGGGTTGGAGGTGTTTGGAGGAATGTGCTGGTATCCCTCCTTGAAATGCTCTTTATCTTCAACTTAAAAAAAAAAAAAAAAAGCATTTAAAGAAATTTGTTATCATGGAAATTCCACAGTTCTGCAAAATTATCTGCATAAACTTGACTGGAGATTTTATTTTTCATCATTTCACCGCGAATAAGACCAAAATAACCTCCTGTTTAGCATCCTGGACAACACTGACCATCATTTCACTCCTCATTGCCTTCATCTAAAGCTGCCAGTCCTGGCTCCTTTATCTATTGGCTGTTTGCTATTAGTCAAGGAGGAATTTCATATCTTACCAATTTGCAATAATGATTTGCAAGAGTTCTTTCAATGTTTTACAGTATACTCTGAAGTAAAACATGCACATTTAATAATAATTAGACTTTTGTATATAAATTATACACACAACTCTATACAAAATAAGTATAATAATTTCTGGTTTATAAGCTTGCCATTTGGGGACTCAACAACACTTTTACAAGGCACAATAAATAGTGGCTACTGTTTCTCTTCTGAGATCTCTCTGGTTCCTTTTCAAAATTCAACACAGCCAAAGATCAAAGGGCAATTTAAATTGTTTAGTTTGATTCAAATGGTTTGTGTTGAAAACTAGGATTGATAAAAGATTTGAATGCATTTTTAAGTCATAATGATGTTTTAAATTAATCTTTTTCAAATACAAACAGATGTTAAATATAAGATGTATCATAACTTAAATAGATTTTTGAGTCCAAACATGTTTATAAGTACCAATTTTTTTAATCCTAGAGAAAAATGTGAGCATCACAGGACCTCATTTTATATCAAAAGTAATGACTACACATCTCTATTTCTAAAATGGTTCTTTAATATGTATTTATTGAAAACTTATTTTATCCTGAACAAAGTAAACGTGTCCCTTTTTTTCTTGAATGGCATTGTCTAACAGAGAAGAGAGACTCATCATACAATGTCACAAAAGAACACAATTATAAAATTGTACACATAAGAATGAAAAAGTGGTCAGTATTCAAATCAGTTATTCAAATAAAATTCTAATTTGTTGTTGGTAGACTAGAGTTATGGTAAAGTAGGTGAAAAATCTGTTGTTCAATGACAATTGGAATTGAATAAGATACTTTATGCTTCTCATGACTATACTCAATTCTTGCAACCTTATTTTTATTGCTCTGAGAACACCATCTAGTCATGCATGTTTTTTGTCAGACTCTAAGTTTTGAAGTCTAAGTGCATCTGTGTTTTGCATGTATGAAGATACAGGATAGAATAGAAAGTAAAGGCTTAAGTAGTACCTAAGATTTAGAAACATCAGAGAATATCACAGTGGATAAATTGTTTCATTCTGGGGCATGGCAAATGGAAGCATTTTTTTTTATCAGCAGTGTGAGGATTAATTATCAATTTTTTTACAGACTTTTTTAAGAGCTGATTAGTGCTAATGTCATTATTTGTAATACACTCTTGCTAAAATTAACTTGAAAACCTGGGCTTTGTTCCCAATCGGTTTGTTAAAACAACTAAAACTTTCTCATAGTCTCTGTGAGTACAGAATCCTTAGCTGACAGGTCATCTGCCACTTATAATTAATGTCAAAAAGGTGATAAAAGAAAAAAGCAGGTTTTATACCTGATATAACTTATATTCTGTCAGGTCTCTCTTCAAATCTCTCATTTCTCTATACTCAAAGTGTTGTGTTGTTTTTTTTTTTTTTTAATTTCCTTATCTATTTGATTTTTATTTCCTTGCTTTGTGCTTTGGTATCACTGAACAACATTTTCTTAATTAGGAAATAATTACTTTTAGATTTCCCTTACAAAGACCCACTTTGCATTTCTTCTTGTAGCTCTCTCAAGAAGGCAATCTGTTGGAACAGCTGCAAGAACCACAATATAATCTTTATACTTGAAGATGAAACCACACTAACTGAAATAGAAGTTGGACTTCAATTGCCAATACTCAGAAGGACATTTTGTTTCATGGCCTTATCTATGTTATATATCTTTGAGTTGGAGAAGATCTCAGTAAGCCTTTTACAGAATTGCCAGCATTTCTCTTAAGCTAGAAAATCAGCAAGGAAAAGAGAGCAAAATTCAAAATAACAAGGTGAGAATATAAAATAAAGGATAAAGGAAAGATGCATAACAACTTAATGTATTTACTGAGGTGAAAACAATATAACTAAAGGATACTAAAAAAAATTAGTATGCTTAAAAATATTTTTCAGTATAACAACATGACTTTTATCAGTGAATGTTAAATATTTCTCAAATAATTGTGACACCATAATTCAAAAATGATAGTCCTCAATCGCTCACTTAGAAAAAAGTACAAATACAAAAATGTGTAAATTGGAAATTTGTCACTAATAGTTTGTCTTTTGAAAATGTTCTTTTGACTTATTCAAATTCTGTAGTGAGCTGGAATTTCTATTCTAATATTAGTAAGTTCCTAAATCATCTACTAAGAATAAGGAAGTCTAGGGAAAATGCATACACAGTGCTTAGGAAGAAGAGAGGATGTGAATTATATGAATGAGTTATATATATGAATAAGTTTAGTCTGGAATAAAACATATTCTATATTTTTCTTAATGAGGGAAGTGGATAATGTTATAGTAGTAATTTTTTTCTTCTGCTATAAGATGGAATCATTTGATCCAATATTTAAATCCAAAGGCTTCCATATTTTTACAGTTAGATACAATATCTTGAGAAATAAAGTTATTTCTAAATTAAGCTAGCAAGTCAGGAAAGTCGTCTGGCACAGCAATGGTTGCAACAGAAACACATAACCAATTACAAGGGCAGAGGTCTTACATTACCATTATCAGATTACTTCATAGTTTCACTATTCTAGACACTATTTGTCATATGGCAAACTTGCTTTCCAGGTACTTATATCCTTCAAAATACCATCTCCTAACATTGTTTCTTTCAAAATATATGGTATGCGTTTATTATGATTCCAATAGAATTTTAACACCAATATAAATACTATTTTTTATTTTATTGAAACAAATTATTTCTTTTCTTTTTTTTAAAGCAGAAAGATAATTTTTATTATTAATTTTTATTTTTTTTATTAATCACAGGTTATTTACTTTGTATCCCAGCTGTAGCTCCCTCCCTCATGCCCTCCTAATCCCACCCTCCCTCCCTCATGTCCTCCTTGCCCCTTTCTAAGTCCACTGCTAGGGGAGGTCCTCCTACCCTTTCATCTGACGCTCGTTTATCAGAAATTATTTTTTTCTTTTTTTTTGTATTTTATTTTTTCTTATCAGTTACATTTTATTAAATCTGTACCCCAGCCGTGTCCCGATCCCTCATTCCCTCCCAGTCCCTCCCTCCCTCCCTCCTCTCCACCGTGCCCCTTGCCAAGTCCACTGATGGGGGGACCTCCTCCCCATTCATCTGATCCTGTTTTATCAGGTATCTTCAGGACTGGCTGCAAAGCTCTCCTCTGTGGCCTAACAGGACTGCTCCTCCCTTGGGGGGTGCGGAGGCCAAAGAGCCAGTCATTGAGTTCCTGTTAGAAATAGTCCTTGTTCCCCTCACTATGGGAAACCAATTGGTTACTGAGCTACCACAGGCTACATCTGAGCAGAGGTTCTAGGTTACATTCATACATGGTCCTTGGTTGCATGTCAGTCTCAGAAAAGACCCTGTGCCCAGATATATTTGGTCCTTGTGGAGCTCCTATCCTTTCCCCATCAGACTAACTCCCCTTCTTTCTTATGATTCCCTGTACTCTGCCAAAGGTTTGGTCATGAGTCTTTGCTTTGAAAACACTGCTAGTTAGAGTCTTTCCAATGCGCTCAGTAGACTCCTGTCATACGTTCAATGCACATTCCATCTGTCATTCTAAACGAGGATTGATCATCTTACCCCATGTCCACTCTCTTGATTATCTTTTTTATGTGTACAGATTTCATTATGTTTATTATATATCTTATAGGTCTATATAAGTGAGTATATACCGTGTTTGTCTTTCTCCTTCTGGGATATTTCACTCAGGATGATCTTTTCTAGGTCCCACCATTTGCCTGCAAATTTCATGATTTCCTCCTTTTTGATTGCTGAGTAGTATTCCATTGTGTAAAAATACCACAATTTCTGTATCCATTCCTTCGTTGATGGACATCTGGGTTGTTTCCAGGTTCTGGCTATTACAAATAAAGCTGCTATAAACATAGTTGAGCAAATATCCCATTTGTGTACTTGAGCAAACTTTGGGTATATACCTAGCAGTGGTATAGCTGGGTCTTGAGGTAGCACTATTCCTAAATGTCTTAGAAAGCGCCAGATAGATTTCCAGAGTGGTTGTACCAGTTTACATTCCCACCAGCAGTGGAGGAGGGTTCCCCTTTCTCCACAACCTCTCCAGCATGTGTTGTCCCTTGAGTTTTTCATTTTGGCCATTCTGATGGGTGTAAGGTGATATCTCAGGGTTGTTTTGATTTGCATTTCCCTGATGGCTAATGAGGATGAGCATTTCTTTAAGTGTTTCTCTGCCATTCGATATTCCTTTGTTGAGAATTCCCTGTTTAGCTCTGTTCCCCAATTTTTAATTGGATTACTTGGTTTGCTGCTTTTCAGCTTCTTTAGTTCTTTGTATATACTCAATATTAGTCCTCTGTCAGATAAAGGGTTAGTGAAGATTCTTTCCCAATCTGTAGGCAGGCGTTTTGTTTTGATGACAGTGTCCTTTGCTTTACGGAAGCTGTTCAGTTTCATGAGGTCCCATTTATTGATTGTTGCTCTTAGAGCCTGTGCTGTTGGTGTTCTGTTCAGGAAGTTGTCTCCTGTGCCAATGAGTTCTAGGCTGTTCCCCACTTTTTCTTCTAACATATTTAGAGTATCTGGTTTTATGTTGAGGTCTTTGATCCACTTTGACTTTAGTTTTGTGCAGGGTGATAAATAGAGATCTATTTTCATTTTTCTGCATGTGGACATCCAGTTGGACCAGCACCATTTGTTGAAGATGCTGTCTTTTTTTCCATTGAATGGTCTTCACTATAGCCACTAACCACATAAAGTACCTTGGGGTGACACTAAACAAGCAAGTGAAAGACCTGTTTGAGAAAAACTTCAAGTCTCTGAAGAAAGAAATTGAAGAAGATCTCAGAAGATGGAAAGATCTCCCATGCTCATGGATTGGTAGGATTAACATTGTGAAAATGGCCATCCTGCCAAAAGCAATCTACAGATTCAATGCAATTCCCATCAAAATACCAACTGAGTTCTTTACATACCTTGAAAAAAAGATTCTCAGCTTCATATGGAGAAACAAAAAATCCAGAATCTCCAAAACAATCCTGTACAACAACAGATCATCTGGAGGTATCTCCATCCCCGATCTCAAGTTGTACTACAAAGCAATAGTAATAAAATCTGCATGGTATTGGCATAAAAACAGAAAGGAGGATCAATGGAACCGCATAGAAGATCCAGAAATCAACCCACACACCTATGAATACTCGATATTTGACAAAGAAGCCAAATTTTTTTCATTTAATATATTCTTATTATAGTTTCTCCTCCATCAACTCCTCCCAGATCCTCCCCGCCTCCTATCCCTTCCACATCCACCTTCTTTTCTCTCACTAGAAATCTGACTTTTAAGGGATATTAATAAAATGAAATATAATAAAATATAGTAGCACAAGCCAAAAAGCAATCACACTGGAATAGGACAAAACAAACAGACAAAAGGAAGAGTCCAAGAAATGGTACAAAATTAAATACAGACACAGGCACCGATTAGATTGAACTCTTACGAATCCCATAAGAAGACAAAATATGCACATGTGTACTTCTCTGTGTATGTATATGTGTGTGTGAATATATGTGTGTTAATATGCACATACACACACATTCACAGGACCTGTAGGATTTAAAAAAAGAGAGAGAAAGAAAGAAAAAAAAGCAAATAGGAAAAACAAAAGAAAAACCCCTGACATTATGAGCTAAGGATCTTCCAAAGATGCTGTCTATTTCACTTTTGCTGACCATCTACTGTTGAGCATATATGTACAGCCAAACCTGAAGAGTAGTTCATTTCCCCAGTGAGACTCCCTTGGAGAAAAATAAATTTTATCTGCTAGTAGTTCTCAGTTGAAGACCATTTTTGATTAGGGATGGTGCTCTGTGTCCACATCCCCTTTCACCTCTAGAATCCCATCTGGTATAGAGCCCTGTAGAACCTGTGCATGCTTCCTCAGTCTCTGTAAGATCATATGTTAGTGAGTCCACTATTTCTTAGAAGGTCTTTCTTATTGGTGTCCTGTGTCTCCTCTGACTCTTACTCTCTTTCTCCCTCCTCTTCTGCAGGGTTGCCTGAGACCTAAAAGAAGGTATTTGATGGAGACATACTGTTTAGGACAGAGTGTTCCAAGTTCACTCACTCTCTTCATGGTGTCTGACAGTGAGTCTCTGTATGTGTTCCCATTTGCTGCTAGAGGAGGCTTCTCTGATAACGGCTGAGCAAGGCACAGACCCATGAGCGTAGCAGAACGTCATTAAGAGTCGTTTTTAAATGTATTTACTTTGTTACTCACTTTACATCCTGTTGTCCCCCAATCCCTCTTTCCCCCCCAGTTCCACCCTTCCTTTCGTCCCCTCACCCCCGACCTCTTCCTCAGAAAAGGGAAGCTCCCTTTCCCATCCATACCAGGTTACCAAGTGGCGTCAGGACTGATCATGTCTTCTTCCCCTGTGGCCTGATTAAGCAGAGTAGATATATAGCTTAGGCTTCATGTGGGTTCCGTAGCAAGGGTAGTGCAGATCTCATCCGACACAAACTTACTTGCCAGCTTTTTGGTCTTTGCTCTCTGGCAGGACTGCCTTATCAGGCCACAGGGTAAGAGTCATTTTTTTGGCTAAATTCCTTTCACAGAAAAGTAGTATTTGGTTTTATCTTAGATCTGTTGGTTATCTCTTCTCCAGTCTTAATCACCCAAGGAGAGTGGGTGCTATCTCATGGAGAGGGCTTTAAGTTATTTTGTGCCACCATTGTACGACTGTGTCATGTAGTCAGGCCTCTCTTACAAGTTGAAGGTTTGGTACCTGCCTGGTGTTAACATTTCTCCTTTGGTTACATGTGGAGCACTTTCCAGCACCATAAAAGAGTGAAGGCTCTATGGAGACACCAGACCAACATCTCCGTATTTAATAAATTTTATAGGCATGTTCTTCAGCAATAGAGGTTTGCAACTTATAGCCTTGGAAATAGCCTGGGTTGTGATTTTTTTTGGAGTTCCTCATTGGACACCATTGGCCAACGACACAATGTAATCTATTCCCATGTCTAGAAGTTTCATATGGTTACAAAGGGTATCTAGTTAAGTATGTATATCTAGTTAAGTATGTGTCTCTTCCACTATTTGGTTTTGGCAAATCATTTAGATCACACACACACACACATGAGCTTCTGTTAGGTGCTCATACTATTGCAATAATGACCCTTAATATTCACTTTCTTTCCCTGTATCCTGCCCCTTGACCTCCTCTTTCCTCCCCTCCTTATTTAGCCTTTCCATTTCTTCCCTTACAATCACCTCCAATTATAAATGAAAGTGCCTTGAAACTATTATTGGCTGAAATTAAAAATTAGTTTTTTTATTCCAATTTATTATTATTATCATTTTTTACA
This sequence comes from Psammomys obesus, assembly GCF_907164565.1. Lineage (NCBI taxonomy): Eukaryota > Metazoa > Chordata > Mammalia > Rodentia > Muridae > Psammomys > Psammomys obesus. The sequence continues at coordinate 23,280,255 of NW_026585689.1, forward strand.
ATTTATTTAGTTTGTATTCTGGCTGTGGTCCCCTCCCTCGTCTCCTCCCAATTCCACCCTCCCTTCCTGTTCTCTCCCTATGCCCCTCCCCATAGTCCACTGTTAGTGGTTAATTAACATCGCATTACACTCCGGATAAAGATTTCTTAAACTATCACATTAAATTGTTTAAGAAAAGCAAAAGCTCCTAAGTATCTTATCAATGTAATTTCAAGACAAGAAATGCACATAAATTTTTGACAAGTGTTTATTTACTCATTTTTGCATATGTATATCTGACACAGGTAACATATTTTGATATGATACTCAGTACATGCCACGCAATACTTCTGGGAGACAAAGGATGACCTCTGATGTGAGTTCCGGACTTCTTCCTTGTTTGAAGCAGTATTTCTTTTGCTGTGTGTTGCTTTGCCACATATTGGGAGCTTGTAGTCTTCCAAGGCATTTCTTTGTCTAATCTCACTGTCCGGTACAATAGGATTACAGATGTGCCACATCTGGCCTTTGAATTGACTTCCCTGGATCTGAACTCAGGTTTTCAGATTTTTATGACAAATAACTTTACAAAAACAAACAAACAAACAAAAACCCATTTAATTAGTTTTATAACAATAATGCATTTGGAAGAAGTTTTTCAATCTTATGTATTGATACAGGTATAATTATACTGTCTTTTGACATCAAAATGAGAATTCTAATTGATTGAAAAGAAATTTCTTGAGTGTATGCTTTTAAAAGTTAAACATACTTTTAAACTCCCTTAGCAATTAGGATGGTCTGGAAGTCCCTATGTCATGTTTACAAACTGATTAAGTTATGCCTATCACAGCAGCATCTCAGCAGAGTGCCAAATGCAGGCAGAGAGCATCAATATGAATTCCACTATGCAGCTAGTGGAATGTGCTCAGAGGTTACCTACCACCAAGTGCCCGACAGCCCTCTGAGTTATATGTGTCCAGGCCTAATTTCTCAAGGCATAATTCTTCTGCCAAAGCTCCAGATGGAAGTCCATTTAATCATAATGTATCTTACAATTATTACAACTGACACTTTGACATTCCATTTTGGCCTGGAAGATTGACCCAGCTGTATAGTATATTATCCTTTCAACATATCTGCTCTAATTTGTGTGGCATGAAAAAAAAATAGCAACTCCAGATTCTTTATCTCAGTGTGTGCATGACAAATAACACCCTAAACTCTGAGTCTTGCTATAAAAAGCAGGTACATCGATGACAGCAGTTTCAATCAAGCCAGTTACCATTCACTCTCACACTGATAGTAGGCACTGGAAGAGATTTGGGACTGGGATAGTTGTCAGATATGGAAGCTAGAGTGCTGCATTCAACATGGAAACACGAATCATGAAATTTAACCAGCATCTGGGCAGACTGCATGCTATTTCCGTTACAGACATGCTTTTCTGTGAGCCACAGTTTGATATCTGTCATTCCATTCCTCTGTTGATGCAACATCTATTTGGCCACTTCTAGCTACTAAGTTAACTAAATTAATCACAGATGTACTCGCTATGAAGAACAACGATAAACTAATCCCTGAGCATGTCCATGAGAACACGATGTTAAAACAAGCAACAACGGCACTCATAACGAAAAGACCTTTCCCTAAAATACAAACCATTAGCAGTCAGGAATTGTGAAGGATATAAAATTTTATCTTTTTGAATGGGGAGGAGGTCCCCCCCATCAGTGGACTTGGAAAGGGGCACGGTGGAGATGAGGGAGGGAGGGAGGGACTGGGAGGGAATGAGGGGGCGGAACACGGCTGGGATACAGAGTTAATAAAATGTAACTGATAAGAAAAAAATAAAATTCAAAAAAAAATTTATCTTTTGACAGTGTCATAGACAGTGACAAAGGAGGTACGATGGGGCCAGAGACAAATGGCTGTTTTAACTGTGACACAGAAAATAGCAGGCTTGAATTTACAATGGTTATCTGCTCACTCCACCTTCATGCAGGAGAACAGAGCAAATTATATGTGGGTCAAAGTTCCACTGTTTAAAGTATGTTCAGACAGAAACTCATCATCAAGCGTGCAGAAATACTGGGAAGGGAGCTCCACCATCAAACAACAGGTATTAAAATGTTAGGGCCAACACAAGGGTTGTAAAACCCTTTTTTATTATTAACGTTTTATTGATTCTTTGTAAGTTTGACACCATGCATCCCAGTCCTGCTCATCTCCCTGTCTCCTATCTGCCCTTTATTATCGCAACCACCCCCACAAACTAACACACACACACTGCATAGAAAAACATCTCATCATGGAAGCTATACTGTGTCACAGTGTTTCCTACAGTATATCCCTCAGTGCACACATATTCATTGCACATCTTCAATGCAAAGAGTCTTTGGTTCTCGTTGGAGAGCTCTTGCTTCTGTGAGGGCATCAATATTAGATTCTCACTGGGGGGACTCGTCTTGGTTATCCTGTTTTTGGCCTTTGTCAACAACAGACACTGGGGATCCTGCAGCTTAGGATCAGAGGGACTGGCCCTTTCATGTGCAGATGATGTAGATTTTTGGGATGGGTCAATTCAGAGTCATGGACCTGGACTTGGTGGGTAGCTGAGCTGGTTGGTCAGCATGTCTGCTGTTCTTTATTAGCACCACCAGGGCGAGTTCACCAGCTGTGCTCAGGATAGGCCACCCAATCCAGCCATCAGAAGGAGGTGGTCAACTCTCCTGCTCTCATGCCCTCAGGCTGGCTCACCCAAACCTGTGTCTCCACAGGTAGACACAGCTCTACTCTACTGTCCAGTCAAGGTCAGGAATGCTCTCCTGAGTGTTACAGTTCTTGAGGGGGCAGGTTTCTTGTTCTCATGCCCTTGGGGCCATCTCCGCTGGCTACTGTAGGTGGTAAGATGAAGGGGGGGGAAGCATCACCCCACACCCATGCCATCTCAAGGCAGAGGAGTGGTAGGACGAGCTTTCCTGTGTTCTTCCCTTTAGAGCTGGCTCACATGTGTCCCCAGCAACAGGGTCAGCTCTGCTGTCCTGCCCTGACATGGTTCAGGGTCTGTTATTACCAGTGTTCTCCAGTTCTCATTATCTTGTGGGCAGCTTTCCTTGTGCCCGAAGTGGCAGGAAGGTGGGAGCATCTCCTCTGTCCTGTGCCATCTCATGGTAGATGAGTGGAAGGGTCAGCTCTCCCACACTCACGCCCTAAGGCAGGCTCACCCACATTCCTCCCACCAGGGACAGCTTTATTGTGCTGCCTGGGTGAATCTCAGCGCCCACTCTCCTGATTTCTGCTGCTGGTGAGAGGTAGACCAGCTCTCCAATGACATGCAACCAGTGAGGAGTGGAGCCAGTTCTTCATAACCCCTGGACATCCATACGATCCCAGGCAGCTTCCTAGACTAGGGATGTCCCCATGTTCTGTAGTGGTAATATGAGCCATGAAAGAAAAATTTGACCTCTATCGCTATATAGCTGAAGACACAGACAGGGCCCTCAGCAGCCGCAGCATCTGCAACCTCACCATGGCCACATAGTAGGGCTAACCACTTACAACATGCTACTCCTCTCCACCCTTGAGTTATGTCTCTCTTCATAATGCTCAAGCTGTCCTGCTTCTCTTTCTCTCCCATCTGTCCACCACTGTGGACACTGTGGAGGATCTTGTTGTAGGCTGGCCACATACCTAGAGGTTCCCTGACTGACAGTTTCTGTCCACCCTGCATAGCATGGTGGCAGGCACCTTTGCTGTAGGATGGAGAGGACAGGTCTGTGGATGTCTTGCCCCGAGTGCATCATGTGGAGTAGTGGAATACAAGCCTGTCTGTCTTTCTTCTCCAGCACTGCACTCTCTGGATTTAATTTGATTAGATTTTTATGTGTCCTACGCATGAAACAACTTTGGCCACCAAACAAGGCATCAAGCTAGGATGAACAAAGGACTACCATCTTCTCTTCCCCTGACTGATATAAGAACAGCACCAAGAACAAAGTGCCTCTTTGCCCATTGCCAGGGTAATTAAAACCCTTCAATAGACAACAGACTTTCTCCAATATTTCTCAGAGAATGTTCTAGGACCTTCTTTGTTTTCTCTTCACCTTATTTTTTTTCTCATTACATCCCCCTTTTCTCTGCCACACCCTTGTCTGCTTCTTTATATTCTCCTGTTTTCTCTTGTTTTGTTTTCTGTTTCCCCCTCTCTTCCCTCACAATCTATTGTTTTTGTGTGATAATGACATTTATGCATTTTAATCACATCATTTTGACTAAAGGAGGAACTAGAAAGTGCTCAGGTGACATATAGGCAGTTAATAGATGAATAGGTATGTGGATAGATGATAGATGTATAGATGATAGAAAATAGGTAGCTAGATACATAGATAGACGCATAGACAGACACATGATGTATAGATAGACGGATAGATATGTGGGTAAGCATATAGATATTTAAATACATGGATAATCAGATAGGTAGACAGATGACAATAGATACAAGGCTCCTTTACAGATTTGGAGACAGATACAAAAAAAAAGGTTTTAATCATATTTAATCATATGTTGGATGTTCTTATAAAATTTCTATGAGTATTCACTTTTTTAATATAATTCAGGGCTAATATCAGGAAGTCATTATTGTTTCACTTTCATCTCTAGAAACTGTTGTTTTCCTCCTTTCCCCAACTTAGTTAAATAGAAAAGAATAGAGTGTGTCATTAAGTGAGATGTTTTAATGAGGGGAAATGTGCTTTTTTTTTCTTCTGAGCAATTTTAGAAAATTGCCTTGTATATCTGAACTAGATAAAAATAATTAGTAAAATATATTTAAGCTAAGTATTTGGAAAATATAAATGATTTTTAGCTAAATCTCTTTCCTTTTCTATTTTAAGGCCTCTGGTTTTGTTGTTACCTCATTTTCAAATTCATTTAAATTGTTTGCTGTCTTAGAAAACGTCCTGTCCTGACACAATAAATGTGTGATGCTTTGTGGTGTATGTGTGTTTAAGTTTCCTATAAATAAACAGCTAAGGACAGACAAGGACAGACCTAAAATTTGGAATCATCATTTCAAGGTCTATCAAGTCTCAGGCCTGTTGCATCAAGGCTCACCTTTTCATTTTCTATATTCATATATGAATACGAGGGAAATTTTAAATTTAGTATTTTTACAAAGCACTCTACTTCACAAAAGTAGATGTGGAGAAAGAAATGTAATGTATATTATATATATATATATATATATATATATATATATATATATGTTTTTTTAATATATTGTCAAACAAACATGCTGAACGATATGCTAGCGAAGGATATATGTTAATTCTTCTGGTTTTGTCTTTTAATCCTGATCTTTTCCAATGCATTCAGATGATAAATCTGACAGAAATTTACAGTTATCACAGATTTTTTTTTTGAACTAAAAATAGGTAAAAATTCTTGTAGCAATTTTGACTATGTCCCGTTGGCCTTTCTATGTCATTTATTTTTATTGAGTAAAAGGAAAGAAGGTAATTTCTCATTTCTGAAATACATTTTATAAGAAAAAAAAAGCTTTTTTCAGAAGATATGGAATATTTATGAACATCTCTACCAATAACATCTTACCTTAAATATAAAATAAATGTCTATATAAAAAAATAAATCAGATTAATTTATTCACATCAGTATTCAGGAAATTGTAGTGTAATTTTTTGACAATGATTTCCTATTTGTTTGGATTAAGCATCACTTAGTAGACACACTCTGGGCATGGCTGCCTACTGAGACCTTTCCAGAGAAGTTTAAAAGTGGAGAAAAGAACCATCTTGAAATCTTATAACACCATCCTGTGTCCTGAGGTTCTAGGGGCAATAAAAAAGAGAAAACAAACTAAGCACCAGCCCTCATCTCTGTTTTCTGACAACGGCTGTAATGACATTACAGGCCTCACATGCCTGCTGCCAAGCCTTCTGATAGCAACATTGACTGTCTTTGCAAACCAGGAGGCAGAATAAAACTTTATTTCTCACTTTGATTTAATCATATTTTTCACATACCAATGAGAAAAAGAGCTAAAAAAGGGAAGTGGTAGGGAGGAGTGAGGCCATTCATGTATTAAACCTGACAATAGCATCCTTAGATCTTTGAAGTGATTTATAGAAAAGAAAATGTGTAACAATTTGCTGTTGTAAGATACAACCCTTTTTAATTTTTTTCTTTATTTTCATATTATTATTATTACTACAATTTATTCACTTTGTATCCTAGCTGTAGCATCCTCCCTCATGTCCTCCTGGTCCTACATGTCGCCCCTCTTCCCCCCAGCCCCAAGTTCTTCCCCTACTACACTGATAGGGTAGCCCTCCTTCCCTACTATCTGACTCTAGTCCCTCATCTCTTCCTAGTCCCACCCTTCTCCCTGACACCCCGCCAAGTCCTTCTCCTAGCCACTGATAGGGGAGGTCCTCCTTCCCTACTATCTAATGGTAGACAGTCTCATTAGGACTGTCTGGATCCTCTTGCTCTGTGGTCTGCTTAGGCCTTCTCGCCAGGGGGAGGTGATCAAAGAGCCTAAGAGGAAAGTTCATAGCACTAAGTGCCTTCTTAAAGAAATTCAAGGCATCTTATACAAGCAACCTAACAACACAACTGAAAGCACTAGAGGAAAAGAAAAAAGAAACAAACAAACACACCCAAGAGGCGTAGACTGCTGGAAATAATCAAACTCAGGGCTGAAATCAATAAATTAGAAACTAAAAGAACAATTTAAAGAATCAACGAAACCAAGAGATGGTTCTTTGAGAAAATCAACAAGATAGACAAACCATTAGCCGAACTAAAAGGCAGAAGGACGTTACCTAAATTAAAGCTATAGCACTTTAAGCAGAGCATACAGGAGTATTCTGCTAGGATTCTGAACCACTAGAATGCTTAGTTTAATGTGGGAAAGGGGAGCCTATTTTCCTCTGAAGATTCAGAGTGGAATAACGATTGTACTAGAAACTGTACCACAGGCCATTCATTTTGTATTCTTTCAAAGGAGCAGCCATAAGTGAGAACGAACTCCACAAGTAATGAGTTAATTTGTTTAGCGGAGGAAAGTTTCAAGACAGGACAGCATTCCTGTTGTGGCACAGTTTTTGCTAGCTGCTCTTAGTTATGTTTACTGTTAGACAGAGCAGCAACTAAGCAGAAAGATATTGAAAATGTGAAGTTTATCTTGGAAGGAAGTGTGAAAGAGCTTAGGGAAGTGGGGTCAAAACAGAAGTAATTGCTAAAGATTAGTGCCATTGAAAAGAAACTTCATGTGTACAAAAGATACACTGACAGAAAGGTATCCTAGTGGTAAGACACTCCTTTCAAAGACTCCAATTTGTAAAAATAAATATTATTTGATAGAAGAGAGTATGAACAAATTATAATACAAAAGCGATCTATGATAGAAAAATAAACACCGAAAAAACTGAGTTTGCACATTTGAGTTTAAGCTTTTATGTGCACTATGGCTGTGGTTTGAGGGAGGCGAACAAGGTTACAAGCTTGGAAGAGAGTTTGTGTTGTTCCATATAGTGTTGATTTTGAATGCAAGCATAAAAATTGGAGAAGTTGCAGGGTCACAGAATAGTGTAACCAAGTCGGAGTCCAGGCCACTACATGACATAAAAGGATTTCCTGCTTGGAGGTCTTTGGAGTCTATTCAGGATACAGTGAAAATAATAGCAAGTTGCAGTGGAAACAGCAGGATGATGGCTATCTCAGTGATGATGTGAGACAACTGTGGAAGAAAGCCCTAGCTATGAAATAGAAATGTACCAAGAGAGGGGTGATAGGCGCTGGAAAAACCGTAGCTGGAGCAGCCATGTTAGTCAGAGCTGTTGAAGCACAATGAATGTCCGTAAAAGCCCAAGGTATTGGACACAGGACTGCACGATTTGGATGTTGCCAGATTCCAGTCTATCTTCAGCTCAATTTTCCCTTGTTCTTCTCTTCCTTTCCATTTGAAATGAAATACTACATATGTCATCACTTAGTAGGGTTATTACATTTATTAAAAAACTATTTTTATACAGCTTATAGTAAAGAAATGGCTTGAGCCTCAAATAGGACTCACTTTTATATATTCAAACAATATTAGAACTGTGAACATATATTTATAGGGAAACAGAAAACTTCTTTTCATTATGAGATGTACATGAGATTTTTAAGGACAAGGTTTTCAGCATGCTATGATTTAAAACTTATGTTTACAAATGCAGAGTTGACAAGGTCTAAGCATTTCACAGATAATCTTGGCTGTCTTTGACGTCATTTAGAATCACTTCTCACATAACCTGTGGTTGAGTCAGGAATGGCATTTCTGGACCAGTTCAGTTGAAAAGGGAAGACCCACCCTACAGTGAGTACCGTTGTCTAAATAGATGAGGTCAGATATTGAATAAGAAAAAAAGAGCAACTGGCATGCCAGCATTCATCTCTCTCTGCTTCCTTATTATGTAGGCAATGTGACCTGTTACTTTATACCAGGCTGCTAGGCCTTCCCCAACATATGGATATGCATGGACTTTACATACTCATCAGGAGCCAAAATAAACTTTCCTTATGTTATCTACTCGGGTATTATAGCAACGTGAAAAGTGGTTTCCATTACAAGTTGGTATTCTGGCATGCATTACCCTATCTGGAGTTCAGATTCTTCTTTGTTTTCCAAAACCTCAGCATCATAAAGAGTTTATTTCCTTTATAAAACAATTGCATAGTGTTCCTCCATTCCACTGAGTCTTTTATTTTGATGGCTTACTTAACTCTCAACACTACAGAGTGATACGACAAATAAAATATACCCATAAACACTACAACATAGCATATTGTGATGGGGCTATCATATATTGAACGTAAATCACTGAGAAATACATGTATTTATTTTCACTTTTCTCACAGCCTCTGTTTACTGGGATGTCTGCAGTAAGCTCATTGTAACAGTTGTATTGTAGCTAAAGATGAACAAATTAGAATTAACTCATGACACAGGTTTCACTTTTAATAACACCAATTTCCTGTCTAATATTCACCATGTGTAAATTGCCAAACGTTGACTTTTATTATTTGCTCTTAGTTTTATATAAATATATTAAACGATTGTGAAAAATTTACAGCTAAGATCTGATTGACAGAACCAAAATAATTGATCAAGAATGTTTAATTATGAAAACTATTCTCGTTATTCCCAGCCCTTCTGGAATGTAATGAACAATGAAGTTTCTTTTTTTTTTAATATTTTTGCCATGTACACTAGATGGTAAATTTTGCTTCGCCTAAACATTAATCTTCTAGTGATATATGTGAATTAATTCAGGAGCATCTGCCTCCTTATAGATAACAAGCTTTTTTTTATGTCTCAGCATTATGAAAGCGTTGACTGGTGAATGAAGTTATTTCCTATGATCAATTTAAATAAAAGTGTTCTTTAAAATATTCAATTCCTTCTATACTTCTTCTAACTTATACTCGAATATTTCAGAGTAAGTCAATTAATTTGAATAAAAAATAAATAATTTTAATGAGATTGGCCATTTGTATACAACGTACTAAAATTTAATTCATTACATCTTATGAAAAACAAACATTATTGTAGTTTATCTATATTGTATAAATAACATGAATTCCAAATTTTCAAAATAATTTTATTATAAATAATAATTTTTATAAATATACTTAACAGTGTAAATGTACTGTTTCTCTCTGTATAATATGATTTTGTGGTTTCAATTTGACTCCATATGTTGATTTGTTGTAAAGAACTGTTTTTCCTGGACGCCAAACAACAAATTCTTCATTGTATCTTAAATAATGCTATTACAGGAACCCATGTATCTTTCTTAATAACTTCGCATTTAAAATGTGTCATTATTTTTAATTTAGCTTTATCCCCATGAAACATACAAAACAAAATTCACATAATAAATGGGGAACACAAGAAATTTATAAATACATTATAAAGCACCCCAAATTTGTCTTCCAATAACGTTGAAGTTGAATATATATACTAAGCATCTTTTCTATTTTATTATTCATACATAGTTGAGAAAAACTATAACAAATGTGTTTTCCATAAACTAATATGAATGCTCCAACATTCTAAGAAACAAAATGTTCTTTACTCAGAAACTTTAGAGTGTTTTGTTGGAGTCATACTGGAAGCTGATAAACGAAATGTACTACATTATTTAACCACGGAATGGCAATATGTGAGTATCTGGCATGCTACTGATAATGTACCATATTCTTGTTGCAAGTTCTTAAAACAATTCACCTAGAGAGAAGTGAAACATTTCTTTAAAAAGATGAAATAGGCTTTACAGTGTGGATTAAAAAAAAATGATGTAGTCAATATACTTTCATCTGAAACACACTGACCCTTACAAATGCTGTAAACTTATTCACTTACACAGAATAGTTGGAGTGTAGGTTTTCTTGGTACAGGCAACTCAGGTGTGTGTTTTGCCTTGACTGTCGCTCATACTGACAGCAAGCAGTTCATCAGCGAACAGCCGGATGCTCTGATAGCAAATAGCTAAGGATGGGAGGTAAATGCACCAAAGGAGTACTTGACAGGACATGAAGTAGTAACAGAACAGGGCTGACAGACACATCTTTACCCAGTCCCACCTGTTTTGGAGGTGGAACTGGGAAGTTTTCCAAAACATCGTTCAAGAAATGAGGTGTTAAAACTATCTCGCTAAGCAGGAATCTTTGGTTTGAAATGCTGCCACTATTCCTATCAAAACTCTCTTCTAATACAAATGGTTATGACATACAAAATAAGGGAGTAAAATGAAAAATGGCATTTGTGTCTGAGTAAGTCATGGAAATGTGTATTTTTCCAAACCTATTTAGGAAAAGTATCCATTCAACAGTATATAGAGATTGAAAACTTTCTTTCTTTCTTTCTTTCTTTCTTTCTTTCTTTCTTTCTTTCTT
>NW_026585689.1:23291208-23330795 GCF_907164565.1 Psammomys obesus
CTTTCTTTCTTTCTTTCTTTCTTTCTTTCTTTCTTTCTTTCTTTCTTTCTTTCTTTCCTTCCTTCCTTCCTTCCTTCCTTCCTTCCTTCCTTCCTTCCTTCCTTTCTTTCTTTCTTTCTTTCTTTCTTTCTTTCTTTCTTTCTTTCTTTCTTTCTTTCTTCTCTCTCTCTTTCTTCCTCCCTCCCTCCTTCCCTCACTCCCTTCCTTTCTTTCTTCCTTTGGTCTTAAGTTGTTTTTTTTTTTTAAGTAAGGAGGTGTAGAATGAATAAATGAAAGGCAAACAAAATTAAGTGCTCCCACAAAATTGCACACAGGTTAGATGCAATGAGATATTTATACTGAGCTTTTACACCTTGGATGAACTGCTGTCAAATAGTAAATGCAACTGATATTAACCGATCAAAAATGTTCCTGGACGTCAAACAACAAATTTTTCTTTGTATCTTAAATAATGCTATCATAGGAACCCATGTATCTTTCTTAATAACTACATATTTAAAATTTGTCATTATTTTAAATTTAGCTTTATCCCCATGAAACATACAAAACAAAATACACTCAATAAATGTATTGTCATACATTAACTTCACAATCTACCACTGTAACTATGCAGATGTTAAACACTGGCAGCTTTAACTCACACTTTGCAGTTGAAATGCAGTGTTCCAACTCATAATTAAAAGTGTTGTGTTTTCATGCTGGCTTTCATGTGTTCAAGAACGAAAACAAAGGAAGTTGTTGGGATAATTTATTTAGACTTACTACATAGACATATACTGCTCATAACTCATTTTTTGCCCTTGAGATGTATTTGTTTGTACTTTGGAGGAGTTCCCAATAATGTCATGTAGTACTTCTCAAAGCAGAAGGGGGGATACAAAATGAATAAAGTGTAATTAATGAAAAATTAAAATAAAAAAACACTTAAAAAGACAGTATTAATTTTCAGTAAAATTAAAGATATATATTTCATCTGAAAAAAAAAAAAAGAATTCTCCCCAGTCACTGATGCAAACCATGCAGAGGAGTCCACTCCTAAAATGACTAAGTTTACATATTTGGGTGTAAGCAGACGGCGTCCTTAATTTTGAACCAAATCTTGGTTAATGCTGGGGAACTGAGAGTATGAAATTAAATACCGGTATAATATAATAGCAAGGAGTCAAATGAGGTTATTTAACTGCCTTTTAAATTTCTGCTTCCCAGTTTGAACAAAGAACATTGCAGTAGCCAACATAGAATTTTCTCTGACATTGGAACAGAACTTATGTAACAGATTTCTTTATAAAGTCGAGCTAAATTGATCGGCTGTTTGAGAATGGAGAAAAGATTAGACACGCTTAAGAAAAGGAGGTAATTAAAATTCAGACTACATATTGCCTGTGGGTAGAAAGATTCCAGCTTGCAGCTTGAAACCTGTGCTGATGGACCACTCACTGGAGCGTCTGAATGGGCTCCCTGAGAGCTTGCATGAAACTGCAAGCAGTAGTTTTGCTTTTTCAAGTAATTTTTAAGCTTCTCTGACAGGCACGTAGATGCCCATCATCTTGCTTCTGCATTTCCTGTATTAGGATATGAAGTGTGCGCCGCTATTGGGATATTCTGACTGCCTGAATCGTTAAAGTGAGGCTATGCAAATGAACAGCAGGCACTGGGTTATTTCAGGTGAAGATATTTCTTTTTTATATGCAAAGTTCTCTAATTACCAGCTTTATATTCACACTGAAATGCATTTCTAAGTATATTACACTCTAATGGCATCTAGATTAATTTTTCACTCAAGAAAAATCAACCAAGTGAATACTGCACAATTTTAAAAGCATTTCTGTGAGGGAAGCAAAGACAGAAACCCAAGCCCTTCTTCCTTGGATTTATCATCCTGCAGCCTGCTGGCATAGGAATCCAGATGTCAGAACTGTAAATTTAGGTAAAAGCAAAAACAAACAACTTTCTTGGAAATGACCATCTTGCCAAGCTCAAGAAAGTCACATTTGACTTTCATATATAGACAAACTCAGACATTTAAGGAATTAACACTCTGAAAATAACCTTGAATTAGAAGATTGACATTATAGAAACTCGTGTTTTAGGCACAGAAAATATGCTTAGAATGTTCAAATTGTATTTTTACTGCAGAAACTGAGGTTTCCCCTAGTTTCTTAGCAATACTGATAAAGAATTTAAAACATAGATTAGGAAGGAATCACGTGGCCACTTTTACTTAGAGTTAGCATGAAACAACAACAGAACACGTAAGTTGAAATTTTCAGGAGCTCTAGGGAGAAATATTATAGAAGAGAAAGTCGTCTTTTAAATTAAGGTAAAAAAAAAAAAAAAAAAAAAGAAAGAAAAAGAAAAAAAAAGCCAGCCTGCTTAAAACTGGAAGTCAGCACTTAGCTATATGATGGAAGGAAAGTGAATCTTTAGGTCAAAGATAGATAGATAGATAGATAGATAGATAGATAGATAGATAGATAGATAGATAGATAGATAAGATTGTCAGAGAAAGCACACATAGGCTTTTGACCAGTATGTGATGAAAGATGAAAGGAAAGAAAAGAAATTTAATTTTTTTTCTAGGTTATAGGCAGGCTGTGTACCAGAGACTGCATAATGGAGGCTTTTCTCAGAAGGATAAACATGTTATCATATGGAATGCATGATATAATTATTATTCCCATCTCCTTTTCAAGTTTATCAGCTTTCCTCAGTAGTAAAATACTGGCCAGAAGATTGAAAGGTTTACCTGGAATAACCTTTAACGGAGGAAATAATGGTACACACTTTTGAATATTCATAACAGATCAGAACATCTTGTCTCCATATAAAGCCAGAGATATTCCACTCTTTGAGTCAGGTGCCTTAGTAAGGAGGGGCAATTGTAACCTTTCTTTTTTTTTTTTTTTTTCCTAATGTTTCTTGAGCAACAGAAGGTTGTACCCAAAGCCTACTATGAGGGAGTGTTCCAGCCTAAATGATTGTCCATCCTAAAATAATTGTATGGGTCCATCCTAAAACCCTGTGTGGGTGCTAAACAACACTGAATATTTGTTTTTCAGCACTGAGTTATTTAATGTATCTTTGTTTGGTTTTCTGTAATAACAGCCTTTATTATTTATTAATTCTATAGAATTATTCCTGATATTAGGCCTTGCGATCCTCAATTATACTGCAATAAATCACTTCCCTATTTTATAATTTTTCAATGTTGTTTTTGGTTCCTAAACTTTAAAAGTCTTTCATTTATTTTTCTATTACTAAATTGATAAAAAAAACATTTAAATAAAATCATTTTATTAGTATACAATGTCTATTGTTACAAAATGCTAACCATTTTTATAATCTATTAATAATTCATAGATTTATGAAGCATCAAAACAAATATATATTCATTTTAACAGTTTACCATGATTATTTAATACACTAAATTTGGCTAACTATGGTATTTAATTTGATTTATTTTCTAAAAACATAAATACCCAGAGACTATACAGAGTATTTTCTGAAACACTATCTAATACTTCTTAGGATATTAACATGGAGTAAGTTATATGCAATATTTAAATAAAGTATCTTGAGGAATTTGTATTTACATATTGACATCTCAGATTTGGTCCCTATATGGAACCACATGAAAAATGTTGTGTTTTATAAATGCCACAACCCAGTCTTTGCGATATGGAAACTCCTTTTCTACCATGTCTTTCTTGGCATGCCACACCTCATAAATATAATGATTTTTTTTCTATGAAGTTGGTGTTACCACATTGAAATTTCTTAGTAGCTTAATACATTGACATCTCAGTGCCTACTATGAGTATACTTTGGATTAGTATGTCATTGGTCAGATTATACAACATAAATCAATTCCAACATCCCTGAGCTGACTTTATCTTTGTACCGCTTCATCAACATTTGTATCCCAACATCAAAGTTCAAACATTTAACAAATTCAGTTTGTTAAAGATCTAATTGGCATTTAATGGCTCTTCATGAACCTGGCAATAGCCAGTTATAACACAAACAGTATCTGTGCCAGGCATGATGAAATTGTTGGTTTGTATAAAGGGGTTTATAAGAACAAAGAAACGAATTAGAAAAAGAAAGAAATGGCTGCTGTCATCAGGTAATTTCCAATCCTACCTCTTCCCTCTTCCGGGCTTTTTTGTTGTTGTTGTTGTTGTTGTTTTGTTTTGTTTTTCTTTGTTTTCATTCTGGCTGTCCTTGTTTCACTCTATTTGGTTGGCTACAAAAAATCTATTATTTTTTAATAAACCTGCTCTGTTTTTAAGCTCAACTTGACTATTGAAGACCTGCAATTTATTCCGAATTAGTCCAATGAGACCAAGTATAGGAGCTTTGACAAAACATTTGATATATTGTACTTGCAAACCTTATAGGAAAGTCTTAATACTTCAACTTCCTTTCTCACAGGCTACCAAAGAATTAACTATTATACAGTTAACTTAGTAAAACTAAATAATAAAGTAAATAAAAGTATTTAGACCAAGTAGTATGATTTGCAATAGATGATCATATTTCAACATTGGATCTGGAATATCTAATGGATTTGCAAATAATCATATGATGAAATTCAACTAATTCAAACAAAAGTTCTTTCTCTTATCTTCAAATTCATTCAAAGTTACTTGTTTTGCTAATCACTGTAAAAATTTTATTTTCTACATAGTAGACTATTTTCTTCAATACTTCACTTAAAATTGATCTCTTTTTTAAAATTTTTTATTTAACTTTCATTAATTACACGTTATTCACTTTTTATCTCCCCATAAGCCCCTCCCTTCTCCCCTTCCGATACCACCCTCCCTCCCCATTCTTCATGCATGCCCCTCCCCAAGTCCACTGATAGGGGAGGTTCTCCTCTCCTTCTTTCTGATCTTAGTCTATCAGTTCTCATCAGAAGTGGCTGCATTGTCCTCTACTGTGGCCTGGTAAGGCTGCTCCCCCCTCAGGGGGAAGTGATCAACGAGCAGGCCAATCAGATTATGTCAGAGGCAGTCCTTCTTTCCATTACTATGTAACCCACTTGGACACTGAACTGCCATGGGCTACATCTGTGCAGGGGTTCTAGGTTATCTCCACGAGTAGTCCTTGCTTGGAGTATGAGTCTCTGGGAAGTTCCCTGTGTTCAAATTTTTTTTGTTCTGTTGCTCTCCTTGTGGATTTCCTGTCCTCTCCAGCTCTTACTATTTCCCACTTCTTACGTAAGATTCCATTCACTCTGCCCAATAGTTGGCCATGAGGCTCAGCATCTGCTTTGATAGTCTGCAGGGCAGAGGCTTTCAGTGGTCCTCTGTGGCAGGTTCCTAGGTTGTTTCCTGTTATTTTCTTCTTCTGATGTCCATCCTCTTTGCCTTTCAGGATGGGGATTGAGCATTTTAGTCAGGGTCCTTTCTCTTGCTTAGTTTCTTTAGATGTACAGATTTAAGTGGGTTTATCCCATGTCATATATCAATATGAGTGAGTATATACCATGTGTTTTCTTTAATTTTATTTTTTTCTTAACAGTTACATTTTATTAACTCTGTATCCCAGCCGTGTCCCGATCCCTCATTCCCTCCCAGTCCCTCCCTCCCTCCCTCATTTCCACCATGCCCCTTGCCAAGTCCACTGATAGGGGGGACCTCCTCCACATTCATCTGATCCTGTTTTATCAGGTATCTTCAGGACTGGCTGCAAAGCTCTCCTCTGTGGCCTAACAGGACTGCTCCTCCCTTGGGGGGTGCGGAGGCCAAAGAGCCAGTCATTGAATTCCTGTTAGAAATAGTCCTTGTTCCCCTCACTATGGGAAACCAATTGGTTACTGAGCTACCACAGGCTACATCTGAGCAGAGGTTGTAGGTTATATCCATACATGGTCCTTGGTTGAATGTCAGTCTCAGAAAAGACCCTGTGCCCAGATATCTTTGGTCCTTGTGGAGCTCCTATCCTTTCCCCATCAGACTAACTCCCCTTCTTTCTTATGATTCCCTGTACTCTGCCAAAGGTTTGGTCATGAGTCTTTGCTTTGAAAACACTGCTACTTAGAGTCTTTCAAATGCGCTCAGTAGACTCCTGTCATACGTTCAATGCACATCCCATCTGTCTTTCTAAATGAGGATTGATCATCTTACCCCATGTCCGCTCTCTTGATTATCTTTTTTAGGTGTACAGATTTCATTATGTTTATCACATCTTATAGGTCTATATAAGTGAGTATATACCGTGTTTGTCTTTCTCCTTCTGGGATATTTCACTCAGGATGATCTTTTCTACATCCCACCATTTGCCTGCAAATTTCATGATTTCCTCCTTTTTGATTGCTGAGTAGTATTCCATTGTGTAAAAATACCACAATTTCTGTACCCATTCCTCCATTGATGGACATCTGGGTTGTTTCCAAGTTCTGGCTATTACAAATAAAGCTGCTATAAACATAGTTGAGCAAATATCCCTTTGGTGTACTTGAGCAAACTTTGGGTATATACCTAGCAGTGGTATAGCTGGGTCTTGAGGTAGCACTATTCCTAATTGTCTTAGAAAGCACCAGATAGATTTCCAGAGTGGTTGTACCAGTTTACATTCCCACCAGCAGTGGAGGAGGGTTCCCCTTTCTCCACAATCTCTCCAGCATGTGTTGTCCCTTGAGTTTTTCATTTTGGCCATTCTGATGGGTGTAAGGTGATATCTCAGGGTCGTTTGGATTTGCATTTCCCTGATGGCTAATGAGGATGAGCATTTCTTTAAGTGTTTCTCTGCCATTTGATATTCCTCTACAGAGAATTCTCTGATTAGCTCTGCTCCCCATTTTTTAATTGGATTACTTGGTTTGCTGTTTTTCAGCTTCTTTAGTTCTTTGTATATACTCGATATTAGTTCTTTGTCAGATAAAGGGTTATTGAAGATTCTTTCCCAATCTGTAGGCAGTCATTTTGTTTTGATGACAGTGTCCTTTGCTTTACAGAAGCTTTTCAGTTTCATGAGGTCCCATTTATTGATTGTTGCTCTTAGAGCCTGTGCTGTTGGTGTTCTGTTCAGGAAGTTGTCTCCTGTGCCAATGAGTTCTAGGCTGTTCCCCACTTTTTCTTCTATCCAATTTAATGTGTCCGGTTTTATGTTGAGGTTTTTGGTCCACTTGGACTTTAGTTTTGTGCAGGGTGATAAATATGGATATATTATCATTTTTCTGCATGTGGACATCCAGTTGGACCAGCACCATTTGTAGAAGATGCTGTCTTTTTTCCATTGAATGGTTTTGGCTTCTTTGTCAAAAATCAAGTATTCATAGGTGCGTGGGTTTATTTCTGGGTCTTCTATGTGGTTCCATTGATCCTCCTTTCTGTTTTCATGACAATACCATGCAGATTTTATTACTATTGCTCTGTAGTACAACTTGAGCTCGGGGATGGAGATACCTCCAGATTATCTGTTGTTGTACAGGATTGTTTTGGAGATTCTGGGTTTTTTGTTTCTCCATATGAAGCTGAGAATCTTTTTTTCAAGGTCTGTAAAGAATTGAGTTGGCATTTTGATGGGAATTGCATTGAATCTGTAGATTGCTTTTGGCAGGATGGCCATTTTCACAATGTTAATCCTACCAATCCATGAGCATGGGAGATCTTTCCATCCTCTGAGAACTTCTTCAATTCCTTTCTTCAGAGACTTGAAGTTTTTCTCAAACAGGTCTTTCACTTGCTTGATTAGTGTCACCCCAAGGTACTTTATGTTATTAGTGGCTATCGTGAAGGGTGTTGTTTCCTTAATTTCTTTCTCAGCCCTTTTGTCTTTTCTATACAGGAGGGCTACTGACTTTGTTTTTTGAGTTAATTTTGTATCTGGCCACTTTGCTGACGGTGTTTATCAGCTTTAGGAGTTCCCTGGTAGAGTTTTTGGGGTCACTCATGTATACTATCATATCATCTGCAAATAGTGATAATTTGACTTCCTCCTTTCCAATTTGTAACCCCTTGATCTCCTTCAACTGTCTTACTGCTCTAGCAAGGACTTCCAGAACTATGTTGAAGAGGTATGGAAAGAGTGGGCAGCCTTGTCTTGTCCCTGATTTTAGTGGGATTGTTTTAAGTTTCTCTCCGTTCAGTATGATGTTGGCTATAGGCTTGCTGTATATCGCCTTTACTATGTTTAGATGTGCCTTGTATCCCTGTTCTCTCCAATACTTTAAACATGAATGGATGTTGAATTTTGTCAAATACTTTTTCAGCATCTAGGGAGATTATCATGTAGTTTTTTCTTTCAGTTTTTTAATATGGTGGATCACATTGGTGGATTTCCATATATTGAACCACCACTACATACCTGATACGAAGCCTACCAGGTCATAGTGGACGATATCTTTGATGTGTTCTTTTATTCAGTTTGCGAGTATTTTGTTAAGTATTTTTGCATCAAAGTTCATGAGGGAGTTTGTCCCGAAATTGTCTTTCTTTGTAGGGTCTTTGTGAAGTTTAGGTACCAAAGTGACTGTGGCTTCATAGAATGAGTTTGTTAATGTTCCTTCTGTTTCTATTTTGTGGAATAGTTTGGAGAGAATTGGAGTTAGCTCTTCTTTGAAGGTCTGGTAGAATTCTGCACCGAAACCATCTGGTCCTGGGCTTTTTTTGGATGGGAGACTTTCGATGACCACTTCTATTTCCTTGGGGGATATAGGACTATTTAATTGTTTACCTAGTCCTGATTCAGCTTTGGTAAGTGGAATTGATCACGAAAATTGTCCACTTAATTTAGATTTTCAAATTTCGTAGCGTATAGACTTTTGAAGTAAGTCCTAATGATTGTTTGGATTTTCTCAGTGTCTGTAGTTATGTCCCCCCTTTCATTTTTGATTTTGTTGATTTGAATGGTGTCTTTCTGCCTTTTAGTTAGCTGGCTAAGGATTGGTCTATCTTGTTGATCTTCTCAAAGAACCAGCTCTTGGTTTCATTGATTCTTTGAATTGTTTTATTTGTTTCTAATTGATTGATTTCAGCCCTGAGTTTGATTATTTCTAGCTGTCTACTCCTTTTTTATGTGTCTGCTTCTTCTTTTTCTAGGGTTTTTAAGTGAGCCATTAAGTTGTTGAATGTGCTGTCTCGAAATTCTTCTTGAAGGCACTTAGTGCTATGAACTTTCCTCTTAGCACTGCTTTCATTGTGTCCCATAGGTTTGGGTTTGTTGTGTCTTCATTTTCATTGAATTCAAGGAAGACTTTACTTTGTTTCTTTATTTCTTCCCTGACCCACCTGTCATTTAGTAGCAAGTTGTTCAGTTTCCATATGTGTGTAGGCTTTTTGCTATTTCTGTTGTTGTTGAGGTCCAGCTTTATTCCATGATGATCAGAAAAGATATAAGGGATTATTTCAATCTTCTTGTATCTGTTGAGGTTTGCTTTGTGACCAACTATATGGTCTATTTTGGAGAAGGTTCCACGAGGTGCTGAGAAGAAAGTAAATTCTTTTGTGTTTGGGTGTAAGGTTCTGTAAATGTCCTTTAGGTCCATTTGATTCATGACCTCTATTAGAGATATTGTTTCTTTGTTTAATTTCTGTTTTGTTGACCTGTCCTTTGTTGAGAGTGGGGTGTTGAAGTCTCTCTTAATGTGTGAGGATATATGTATGGTTTAAGTTTTATCAATGTTTCTTTCACAAATGTGGTTGCCCTTGTATTTGGGGCATAGATGTTCAGGATTGTGATGTCTTCTTCGTGGAATTTTCCCTTGATGAGTATGAAGTGTCCTTCCCCATCTCTTCTTATTAATTTTGGTTAAAAGTCTATTTTATCAGATATTAAACGGCTACTCCTGCTTGCTTCTTTCATCCATTTGCTTGGAAAGTCGTCTTCCAACCATTTACCCTTAGGTAATGTCTATCTTTGTGCCTTAGGTGTGTTTCTTGTATGCAACAGATTGCTGGTTTTGTTTATGCATCCATTCTGTTAGTCTGTTTCTTTTTATTGGAGAATTGAGTCCATTGATTTTGAGAGAGATTAATGACCAGTGGTGTTAGATCCTTTGATTTTGATGTTGGCTGTGGTCATAAGGTTGTGTGCTTGGTTGCTTTTTGTTTTACTGTAGTGAGGTTAGTTATTTCATGTGTTTTCTTGAAAGTAGCTCTTTTTCTTGGGTTGTATTTTCCCTTCTAGTGTCTTCTGTAATGCTGGATTTATTTGTAGGTATTGTTGAAATTTGTTTTTGCCATTGAATATCTTGTTTTCTCCTTCTCTGAGGACTGAGAGTTTCGCTGGTATAGTAGCCTAGGCTGACATCTGTGTTCTCTTAGGGTCTGCATGATATTTGTCCAGGCCCTTCTGGCTTTCATAGTCTCTGTTGAAAAGTCAGGTGTGATTCTACTGGGTTTGCCATTATATGTTACTTGGCCATTTTCCCTTGCAGCTTTTAGTATTTTTTCTTTGTTCTGTATACTTACTGTTTTGATTATTATGTGGTGGGAGGATTTTCTTTTCTGATCTAATTTATTGGGTGGTCTGTAGGCCTCTTGTATTCTTATTGGCCTCTCCTTTAAGTTGGGGAAATTTTCTTCAATGATTTTGTTGAAAATATTTTCTGGGCCTTGGTGCAGGGAATCTTCTCTTTCCTCTATTCCTATTATTCTTAGGTTTTGTCTTTCTATGTGGTCTTTAATTTCCTGGACGGTCTGTGTCAGGAATTTTTTAGATTTAACATTTTCTTTGACAGATACATCTATTTCTTCCATTGTATCTTCCACACCTGAGATTCTTTTTTTTTTTTTCATTTTTGTAGTCTATTGGTTATGCTAACCTCTGTAGTTCCTGCTTTCTTCCCTAAGTTCTTTCCACAATTTCTTCCATTTGTGTTTTTTTTTTTTTAATTTTTCTAATTCTATCTTCAGATGTTGAGCCATTTTGTTGATTTCCTTCATCTGTCTGGCTGTATTTTCCTGTTTTTCCATCAATTCTTTCAGCTGTTTGTTTGAACAATCCTGTTTCTTTTATTTCATTCAGTGATTTAAGCATTTCCTCTCTAAAAGCCACAAACTGTTTGGCTGTAGCTTCCTCTATTTCTTTACGTATTTTATTTATTTCCTCTATTATCTTCTTCATGAGCATAGATGTTAGGTCATCTTGAATTTCAATTATGCTGGGGTGTCTAGGGCTACTTGCCCCAGGATAACTGGGTTCTGGAGATGCCATATTGCTCTGGCATTTGTTGGTTGAACTTTTATGCTGTCTTCTACCCATTGGGCTATCTTAGGTGTTTCCAGTTAGTTTCTGGTGGTTCCTTGAATCCTGTCATGGAGGGAATCCCTTTGGCAGGAAGATGGTTTTTCCTGAAGGAAGCCTTTTCAGCTTTTTGGGTATAGTCACTGGATGGCCAGTTTTTTTCAGGAGTTGCCACAGCTCACTTCAGGCATGCAGACCTGGGTGGTAACTGTGGTCCTTATTAGTTGAGAGGGCTCTCCTCTCGCTGGGAGAAGTCCTGGAGACAGCTGCCCTGCTTCTGGGTTTCTTGCTGTAAATTTAGTGATCAGCTGCTGTAACCTGTGTGTCCTGTGGTTTGGTTGGTTTTGTTAGGGATAACTTGTTGCCCCTTGGAGCAGTACCTGGGGGTTGTTCTCGGGGTTCCTGGTCTTTTGTATGCCTGAGGTTGGGGCTCTGTGCCCCAGTACTCAAGAGGTAATCTGTGCCAGGTGAGTACTTCTCTTCTGATAACAGCAGGCTATCTGGGGCCCAGCAGGTCCCTGGGTTGGGCCAGTCTGTGGGACCCTTTCCAGGGATATACTGGGTGGCCTAAATCTGTCCCCTTTGCTTTGTTCCTTTTTCCTTGTGAGGGTTTCTCCAGACAGTGACTCCAAGACTATGGTTTCCTTCCTTCCCTGTGGGGCCCTCTCCGGACACAGATTCTCAGACTCTGTTGCACTGGGGCATGCAGCTCTTCTGTACTGGTGAGCTGGGTGCGCAGCTGCTCTCCGTGCTGGCGGCGGAAGCCCAGTTGTGATGGCAGCGGGTACCAGCAGTTTGCGAGACTTTTTCCAGGGAAAGACTGGGTAACTCGTGACCAGTCTCGCAACTTTCCTTCCCTGTGGGTTTTCTTGAGACTGGGACTCCCAGTTTCTGGTGTTTTTGTGCCCACCGATCAGCCTGGGAAAGTGATCTGGACATGCAGGTGTGTGGCTCTGGTCCTGTGACCTAGTGCCTGTGCCACCTGGGATCTCTTCCGGGTTCTGGCTGGGTGGCCTTAGAGTGGACCAGACTGATTCCCTCACTGTGGGGGTTTCCTCTCACCTGGGAAACACGATCCCTGTTGTTTTAGGGCCCAGAGTTCAGTCTCTTGGTCGCTGTACGGAGAGTGTTGTCCTGTTCCTCAGACGCAGTGTTCTCCTGGCGCCGCCATCTTGGCCCTGTTAAATTGACCTCTTATATTACATAGGTAGGCAAGAGGGCTAATAAATCTTGAAAAGGAGTGTTGGCTTTATCAATACTGGAACTCCAAGAGATATTATTGACAAGGTCCTGAGCAAAGCAGTATCAACATTATATCAGTGAAAGAGGTAATTATTTGCTAATGGATGATTAGCAGGGATCTAAAGAGTATAGAGCCCACTATACTGACCATCTGAATTTTCTGCAGTACAAGTCAGAGCCTCCCGTTACATAACTACTATTTTCATATGTGAGACTCCGTGAAGCTTTAAAGCATAAATATCTGCCTAATTTATCAGTTGATGTCAAGTTACTTTGGCAACCTCAAAGGAGTCCTAGGACTTTGTGGCTTGGAACAAAAAAAAAAAATTAGACAAGCACAGGTGAGAAAACTTATTAGAACAAGAGAGTATACAGACTGGAAGCTCAAAAGGCATGTTGTACATGTGTAATATTTTCCAAGCTTTTTGGATCATTAGTATACATGTTATTTCTCAAAGGTGGTTTATTTGTTACAACAACTTATATGTACAATTCTGTATACTATGTCTCATTAGTAGTTTATTTCTCAACCTAATGGGATTGTTGGTTTTTGAAAGAACCATGGGTTACTTTCTTTTTTTTAATTTAATATTAGTTTATTTACCTTACATCCTAAGGGTACCCGCTCCATCCCCTCTTCTCAGTCTTCACCCCACTTCCCTTTCTTCCCCCTTCCACTCTCCCTTTTCTCCCAGAAAAAGGGATCCTGCCTATCTTCATCCTCTGAGGCCAGGAAAGGCAGCCTTGCAGAGGGAAGTAATCCAAAAGCAGGCAATAAAGTCCATGTTAGAAACAGTCCTGCCCCTTCCACTCATCAGGTTCCCTAATGAAGGACAAGGCACCCATTGTCTTCATGGTGTAGGGGCCATAGATCCAGACCATGCATGCTCCTTAATTGATGTCTCAGTCTCTGAAAGCCCCCATGTGACTAAGTTAGTAGTCCCTGTTGGTCTACTTGTGAGGTCCCTGTCCCCTTCAGGTCCTTCCATCTTTCCCCCAACACTTCCACAGGACTCCCAGAGTTCTGCCCCATGCTTGGCTGTAAGTTCCATGCATCTGTCCTCATCTGCTGTTTGCTGCAGCCTCCCAGATGAGAGTCAAGTTAGGTGTCAGTCTTGTGCCTCTCTCTGGGTCACTTTCAGATACTCTAAAGCACCAATGACTGAATTTAGTCATGCTTAGCCTTAGCTAAGGTTTTCAGTTTCTTTGCCATCTGTTTTCTTTAAAATGCTTATTTTGTAGCTTTTACACAAAGCTTTCTTGGTTGCACTCTTTGCCCTACTCTCCAGCCTCAGTTTCATGTTGAGCTATAACTATGACAGTTCTTTCAGTTGGGCTTTTTCTGTATTATGGAAAGTAATAATATTAATTGCTATTATTTTTCATTGTCAGTCTTTTCAGTCAAAATGTTGAGTTTTAGCTCATATTTTTCTATCAATAATTTAAGTCTAGACAAAATTCAGATATTCCTTATGCTGATCGTTCATCTCTCAACCTTTTCTCCCAGAAAAACAAATAAAGTTATTGTTTCAAAACTGAATTCCAATAATATAGTAACCACCATCTTATATCTCTTAAACCTACTCAAATCTGATTACCATTCCACGGAATCATTTTCTTTTGAATTCTTCATAAGAAATCATTTGAAGTACCAATGTGTTTATTAGTAATCTTATGGTGTAAAATGCAAGTGTATATACTGTTCCTAAAGAGATCTCTAAGGAGCAAAATTTATCCAACCACAGAAATGTGAATTTACAACAGAATTTCATGTTTCTGTCTTTCAGATAGGACTGTAATTTCTATGGACAATACAATAAAGCATCTATTTAACATTATTTTGGACTAGGATCCATACATGTAATGCCATCATTAATCATGAGGAGGTAGAAATAAACCCTATCATGTGTGAAAATAGACAAACCACCCCTGGCCTCATACTTTCAGTATCTCTAGCTTATAATGTTATGCAAATCATTATCAGTGATATAACCAAGAATGCAGACATACTCTATGTGTAAAAAGGTCTGACCAAATAAATAAATTTAATTTTAATTTAAAGATAAAATTGTTATATAGTAGGAATAATGAGAATACCACAGAAATATTCTAGTTTTCCTATCTGGAAGTTTGACTATGCTATTCTTTACAAGAGAAGTTGAGTGTCAGGGAGAAAGAGAGAAACATTGGTGGATGGAGGTGAAAGAGAGAGGGAGGAACATGGAAGGGAAGTGAGAAGAGAAGAGAAGAGAAGAGAAGAGAAGAGAAGAGAAATGTGATAAATTTTGAAAAGGCTACTTCTGTGCAGGGGTTCTAAGTTATCTCCATGCACAGTCCTTGTTTGGAGTATCAGTCTCAGAAAAGACCCCTGTGCCCTGATCTTTTGGTTCTGTTGCTCCCCTTGTGGAGCTCCTGTCCTCTTCAGGTCTTTCTATCTCCCCTTTCTTTCATAAGATTCCCTGCACTCTCCCCAAAGTTTGGCTATGTATCTCAGCATCTGCTTTGCTACCCTGCTGGGTAGAGTATCAGAGCCCTCTCTGATAAGCATTTGTCCTGTTTCCTGTTTTCTCCCTCTTCCAATGTCCATCTTATTTGCCCTTCTAACTGAAGATTGAGCATCTTACCCAGGATCCTCCTTCTTGCTTAGCTTTCTTAGGTGTACAGATTTTAGTATGATTATCCTATATTATATGTCTAGTATCCACTTATAAGTGAGTATATACCAGTTGTGTCTCTCTGCTTCTGGGATACCTCACTCAGGATGATCTTTTCTAAATCACAGAATTTGCCTGAAAATTTCATGATTTCTTTGTTGAAAAGGAAAGTAGGGGTCATAAAGGCAAGAGAATGATTCTTTCCAGTAGCTTCCAGAAGATATGTCTCCATCCTAATATTCAGATTAAAGAATAAATTTATGCTACGTTAAGCTAATACATTTTTATTAGTGACTTCAACAAGAAGATATAATTATGAAATCTAATATGGAAATTTTATGAGTAATATAGGCATGAGGTAACAAATCTTACAATTATAAACAAGAGAAATATCCAGAAGTACAAGAATAATAAGGGTGTTTATAGGAAAACGAGACCTATAAAAGGGTCTCAAACTACTAACTGATAAATGTGTGTAGCAATGTTGAAAGACAGTAAATATATTATGCTTTAAGAAAGAAAGTCAGGTAACAGCACATGCTTTATAATTTAATTGTTTTGCTGCTTTTATGTTAATGGTTAATCCTTAAAAATAGAGAGAGAAATTTATAGAGTATGAAGGAGAAGATAGGAGGAGTAATAAATGTATAAATACTTTGATAAATAGAATACTTATATAATATACAGATGTATATTAAGATAGTGAAGAATGTGAGAAGAGATATGCTATAGAATGCAAGGTGGAGACATGTCTAGTAGGAAAACTATAAAAAAAAATAGAGATTCAATGTTCAAATACCTTCGAGTAAGCCATGGTTTAATAGCAAGGAAAATCAAAATCCAAAACATATCTAAAACCACGGCATGTTCTTTATATGGTGCTTTATTGACAGCATTAACATGCTTTTGTATTTGACATTTTCTGCATTTTCTTATATGCGTTTTGATGTTTGACAATTATTTCATTATTATAACTGTGTGTGAAATCATTACTATTCTTTTTGTTTGTCATGTTTTTCTCCTCTCCTTGGAAGCCATTGAATCTTCAGGTTTATCTTGCCCTCCCTAAGCAAGTAATAGCCAAAAGCTTCTGTTACGGGTACCCAAAGACAAGAGTTTCCTGCCAACTTTGACCTGGTATATTTTTT
This sequence comes from Psammomys obesus, assembly GCF_907164565.1. Taxonomy (NCBI): domain Eukaryota; kingdom Metazoa; phylum Chordata; class Mammalia; order Rodentia; family Muridae; genus Psammomys; species Psammomys obesus. Next base: position 23,307,449 of record NW_026585689.1, read on the forward strand.
TATGGCAAGAGTTGACACTTGCTGACGTCAGTTTTAGAATATGAGGTCATGGGACGCTTGTTCTTTATTTGCTTCTGTTAACAATCACATTGCAAACTCTTCTGTACTTTTTTCTTGGTTTACCTATTTCTGATTTTCCTAAAACACACAATGTGCCTTTACACTTAAGGAATGGCATTTCGAGCCTCTGTTCTACATATTCTTACTTGTATTCTTTCACTCAATTGTATTCTATGTACTCTAGCCTTTGAGTCTTGGCTGAGGGGCTTCCTGCTCCACAAGTCTTTCCCTGACCACTATCAAAAAGACAGCTTCCCTGTCATATTTCATCCCCACACAATACTAGCTTGATTTTGATGTTACTTACTCTTCACTAATCGCCTATATATTGAACATTGGCTCATGTTTTCATTTTCTGTTCTTTTTTTTTTTTTTTTTTGGTTTGTTTTTGTTTTTCAGTAAGTAAATTTCCCCAAGCTCAAGTTCTTTTCTGCAGATATAGTATAACGCATATTGTCCAGAATGATGAAGGCAGGTAGGAAATGTGGGATTGGGCTCAATGAAGAAATACACTTAATGATTAGCACACATTATATTATATGTATTCTAGATATACATAAAAGACTATAAAAATAATACAAATTCCTGTCCCTGACTATTTTAGGAGAACCATTTGACCTTTCTACTCTCTCTATGCTTTATCCAAAGTGTGGCAACATCATATATTTAAATTTATCTCATCTTACTCTTACTAATACATCTTCTGCACTTCTCTGTTGTAGGTCTAAATTAGTTTAATGATCAATATTCTTGAAAAATTTGAACCACCTTCTCATACAACCTCTTATAAGAAATTATGATAATTATTGTTTCAAAATTATTTTTGTTATGAACTATTATATTGCATCATCTTTCTGAAGGTGAGACTAGTTTTTTTTTTTTAGCTTAAACAATCCTCTCTTCCTGGTATCAGTAGTTCTGAGAGAATGGCTCCATTTTAATATCAGCTCATGTGAATAACAAATGAGTGTGCATAAGCTTCTCCCACAGCACAGTTTTGACATTAAGAAAATTAAAATATGCCCTAATCATAGAATGTTTTACTGTTGTCTGACATTTTAAAGGATTTTCTCATGAATTTCAGAATAGATTATGCTCCTGTCTAACTTCTTGGTTATAGAAAATAATCTTCTAAATGATTTGAACTTTATTTCTAACTTGTTGTAGGAAAATGTAAGAGAAGGTAAGAGGAGAAGAAAGGGACAGATAAGAAGAAAAATATGTTTATTTACTAAAAATTATTTGTGAACATAAATCTTTCTCTGTCCATTTGTACTTTGCCTAATATGTTTACTTCTATAATAAGTAACATATGTCTTGTTATAATTAACATAAGGGTCATGCACAGATATAATAAATTTATTTTAAGAGGCATATACTTACATCCATTAAAAGAGATACCAAGGATTAAAAAGTACAAATTATTTTTTCATGCCTCTGTATGAAGCCAGACATTTAAATATCCTTTAGAAATTTTAAACTATTGGTGAAGGATAAAATTTTTAAATATTTTTCTCTGATCAATGCTTAATAGTTTCAGATTGTTAACAATTTGGAGTTGCACTTGCCATTTAAAATTTATAAGTATTATTTAGATATACATTTTAAACAATTAACCTGAGCTCTATGTTTTGCTGTTGAATTCATTTAAGATAAATATATTTTATATAATTTACTTATGTGGCCAAAATGACATTTACATGGCTTCTAGAATGATTGCTCTCTAATCTTGACATTCAAATGAACATATTCTACCTGCTTTAAACCATTTGATACTCCAAACTACCATGAATCCTCTTCTGTATGATTATGGTAAAATCAGTAAATTGTGCTATGACATTAATAAATATTGATTGAGCACACAGTTTCTTTTTTCCTTTATTTTTTGTTTGTTTGTTTTTTCAAGACAGAGTTTCTCCTAGCAGCCTTTGCAGTCCTAGATGCACTTTGTAAACCAAGTTGCTCTCAAACTCACAGAGATATCTACCTGCCTCTTTCTCCCTGAGTACTGGAATTACAGGCATGCACAACACATGCCTGGATGAACACACACTTTCTAGATACTCTTTCTTCTACTTGACATGCCTAGCTAATCAAATATTCACTATTTTTCTGTAGACTAAATAACATATACAAAAATAGTAGAGATGATAAATGAGTAGATACATAAACACAATGGCTGACATTAACAAATCCTATAGAAAACCTCAAAATTTCTAAAGGGTGAATTTTTTTTAACTACTTGAATGTCAGTAAGCAATGAAAAGAATGTACCTTGAAATAATGAATAAGAATAATGACAAATACAAACAAGCAATACATGGAATCCATAGATACTATAAAGTCTGCTCCCCGAGTTTGAGAATGAAATAACATCCAGTTTGGGTGGATTGGTGCAAAGAAGGAGGGAGAGTCAAAAGAGAGAAGAGACGGGAGGATAAAACCAAAAGCACTGAAACAACTGTGGCACCAGTGAGAAAACAGAAAAACATACAGATGTTGTGACTAGGTTCACTGCTGTGTTCATAAATCTAAGAGAACTGAGAGTAGACAGGCAAGTTTCAGGCCTTGAGGTAAACTTCAATACCAGTGCTTTAAACCAGCCAGGAAGCAGCGTGTCAAATGCAATTGTCGTTTTCTACCTACAGTCGACCACGACTTCAGTAATTGCTATTCACTCACATACTTCTGTTTGAGTTCCTCATCCTATGGGATGTCTTTGAGATTCATGTTTGTATTTACCGAAATATATTTTGTCAGAATTCACTGCTTTCCTTTACTAGGAAATGTACACCTTAGAACCAGAAATTCTTCCCTTCTGATCTATATTTCCGTCAATATTTGCTAAGTGTATAGGATAATATTGGCATGGGTTATTAATTAATTATTCTAATCAGAAAGCACAAAACAAAATAAAATCTGAACTTTTGTTTGCAAGAAACATTTTTCTTCTTAAGTCAAATATTAGAATATGTCCATCCAAAGAACAATGCTTTGTAGCAATCATTTTTGTAGCAATTTTTGTAGCAATCATGTCTTCAACTTATATGCTCTTCCTTTTTAACATCTACCTAAAAGTTTGCAAAGTATTCATAGATTTTAATCTTATCTCTTGTAAAGAGTATTATTGATCGTAACTCTGACATAATTTTATAATTCTACTGGATGTTTTAAGTATGGGGGATATCTTTTCTGTTATAAATCAATTATATTTCAATTCAAATTTAATTTTGCTTATAGTAGTGTTCATTCTTTGATGTTTTTAAGTAATTATATATTTATAACATTACTTGTATACCTGTGTGGATGGATGTCAAAGTGAGTTACATAAAGATTTCAAATGTTCAGTGCTATTTTTCATTACCCAAAATTTATCCTGACTTGAATGTTGGTATTTCTGTCCCTGATTACTATATACAAAATGAAATTAATTCTCATCATAGTTTCTATTTCATAGTGGTATTGTTTATTTCAATTAACAAAATTATTGAAAAACAATGAAAACCGCACTTGGAATATAGTGAGAGTTTAGTATTTTTTAAAATCTCTTTTGTTTGGTTACGGCTAAAGGAGAAGACACTGACTCCCTTACACAATTAACTTTTAAAGCTTAGCATCCAGATATTTTATAACACTTATTTACCTAGAAGTTAACATGTAGCATTTTACAGTTCTTCATATCTAGTGATTACCTATAAAAACAATCCAATAAAGTAAGTAAGCAAAGACTTTTGAAGTTGGGTACATAGAATTTAAATCTTCGATCCCACATCTCTCTCATTTCCCCTAAAATGCAATACTGATGATTGTTTCTCTGTGTAAACAACCTCCATAATATAACTGTATTCCTGTGTCTAAGCCTGGATATAGCAAAACATAGTTCTGCTGTGATGACTGGGGTCCAGACATATCCATGATGACCATCAAGTGTCTTCCTGTTCTAAAGGTATTATATATGTCCAGTACTTTTATTGTATACCTTTTCAAATAATACATTCAAAATTTCCACTCTTCACTTCTCTCTAGTTTCCTTTGCTACAGGTTCATACTCAAAGAATTAGCATTTCTTCTCACTTTATTGATATATAGGAATCCCCTATTATATGCCTATATGTGCATACACACACACACACACACACACACACACACACACACACACACGTACCCGTTATGTGGCATTCAAGGAGCAGAGTCAGAAGGATCATGAGTTGAATATGAACTGGGGCTACATTGTTAGTTCATGAACATCTTTTACAATGTCGTTAGAGTTTCAAAAAATGGGGCAGGAATGAGATAGTGATAGAGAGATGGATATATAGAGAGAAACAGACAATGAGGCAAGATATTACAGTATATTATTTAATCAAAATATATTCAACTACAAATTCTTTCATACTAATATTGATGTGTGGGGTTTATTCCTGTCTCAGGTTAATTCTTTGGCTTATTTTCTTCTGCAGTAAGTGCCATACTCGCCTTCACCACCTAGAGAGAACAACTAGAAGAAGAAGGGACACATGGGATAATTCAAAGGAAGGAGAAGGGGGGATTACATAATTATACTAATAATTTAAAATGAAATAATGAAACAAAATTTAATTAATAATTATGATAAGCTATACACATAAGTTAAATTTATTGATTCCATAAGAAAAGCAGGCAATAATAGGTTTATGAAAAACAGCCCATGTTCTTTCAGTACACAGGGCTTACTACTGGCAGTAAGTCTCTTTGGCCTCTGTGCATTACATGAACATATTGTACATTTAATATCAACAAAATATGAGAATTTTAATTATACAGTATTAGCATATATTTAGGACAGTATTTATCTCTTATAAGCACTGCCATTTCTACATAATTTGGAATTCAATTAGTAGTAATCCTGGATGTAATTCTAAAATATCATGTGGAGTTTTCATAAACAATTATTTTAGTAGTGCTAAGCTTAGAATGATAACTAGTTAAGTTGTGCTCATGAATTATAAGTACTCATAGACATAACATGAAATGAAAGATTAAACTTACCTGGATATTTTATCAGCAGTACCGGAGAATACGGTGACAAAGTTTATTGCACAGTCAAGTAAATTTGAAGTCTGTATTCCATGAGTTTTCCTTTAATGGTTTACCATTAAAGGAAAGGCTCATCCTTTTCTCATTTTACTTCTATATAGTTTTACATAAATATTTGTATGTGCACATATGCATGTACCCGCGTATCTCAACATCCTTCCCTGAAATGCATGTGGAATGCATGCTTAGAGTCCACATTCACTATTTTATAATAACAACCGAGAGAAAGTCCTGTCTCTTTTCAGCAGTCACAAAGAAACCCCATCTGATTTTCTCAAAGCAGTAGCTTTAGGGAACAAAAACCTTTGGTAAGCTTTCAGAAGCATTACAGAATTAATAAGATTTCTGAGAGTTCCCTGACTGTTTCATTCTTTTAGCATTCAGACTCAACCATGTAGCTTAGACTATGTGCAAACGGGAAAAAAATAAATATAATATCAGATAATAATCTTTTGCTAGAGTCAAGCTAGAGTCAACAATTGAAGGAGACTGAATATCACATTACTAAATGACATTCCTATCAACAAAGCAATTCTTTTTAATAGGAAAAGAGTCTTACGATAGATGGGAGCAAATTAAATGACTTTTACAAGATATCCTTTAGTAAGTCTTGTGTGGTCTTCATTTGGGAACAGTTTCAGAGAGAAAGTAAAGAGATCTCTGTCTGAAGGGAGTAATTAAATCCTCAATTTTCCTACAATCATTTCATCAAAACAGTAGCAATCCAAATCTTATTAATGGAAAATTTTCTCCTGGTAATTAAACTTTCTGCCAAATTCCCTTGTATTAAGATGTTTATTAAAAGCCGAGGAGACTGTAAAGCTTTGAGAAAATGTCTGAGGAATGAGATCATAATACCTTTATAACTTCATTGCTCTGTCTCTCTCCTTCTCTGGTAGTGACTGTGATGTGCCTTGATACATTTCCATATAATTTTGTCCTCATAACACTTATAGCATTTACCCTAAATATAAAAAAATATGTCTCAACCATAGCATCCTTTATGAAAATGCAAAAACAATGAACAACATAGAACCCATATAAAGTCATTCATTTTAGCTTGTTTTTTGGTCAAAAATTAAATTTCTTTGGCTTTTCAAATTTGTGACTTTTAAAAATCAGTGTCTTCAAAATATTTCAACATTATTATGTAAGAAAATATTGAAAAAGTCATGACATGTTAGCAGAATCTCTCTCTGCCAGACGATGTTAGTTAATAAGAAGAAAGAGGAGCAACAACCACAAATGCTCAGGAAATAAGTCTCCTCTTTGCCTCTTACAACTCCAAGACACTTCAGTACTCATTTATAAAAATTTCAAAATCAATTTATTTCTAGTCAGCAGAATTTATTTTAGGAAAGCAATTCAGTCCAAAAAGAAAAACAAGAGAAATATTATTGAAAAAATTAAATCTGATTCTATTTGAAGTTATTAAAGTAAGTTGGCAGTATAAAAATTAAACTAAATAGACATGCTCAAAATTCAATACATGAAATAAAAACTACATAGAAGAATATGAAACAAGCTAAAATACACATATGATAAAGGAATATTGTCCTCTGTAATGACTTGTTTCCTTGGTAACCAAGAATGGTAGTTATCTATACTATTTGACTTTTCTTCTACTACAGTTTGTATCTTCACCAGAAAGAATCTTATTTAAATTTTCTGACTTCTACTTAATAATGTTTACCTCAGCAGGTTCTAATAAATTAATAATTATTAAGATAAGATAACTAATAAAAATTTTAAGACAATATATTGATTAAATTTTGACTATTCAGAGCAGGTAATTTTACAGAAATGTTTGTAGAAATTATTTCTAATAGTATATAAAACTCAGAAATAAATATTTCATAAATGAATATGCTATAAACTTAAGTTATGCTTCAAATCTTATTTTATAATTAAAAGATAGACATTTAAATGTCTCATCTAATTTCTTCAATGAAAGATAAACATTTGATTAAAAACAAATCTATGTAATGTAAAGTATGAAATTCAGGGTTTAAAAGAAAATCAAGTGAATAAAATCTTAAAAATTTAATGGGAAGTCAAGCTCTGATAAACAATTACTGATGTTTTTACTGTCTGATTTTTGACAGTAATGTCTATTTTTAAGATAGGAATGGAATGAAATTCTCTTCAAGCCACAGTGCTTTTTTCCCAACCTGTAATACAACTTTTGATCAGTTAACTCTTACTTATCTATACCTATAGTAAAATATACTTCCATAGATATTATAACATTATGTATTCTAGCAGGTACCTACTATATTATCAAAGCTTCACTCAGGAATAAAGAGAAAAGAATAAGAAAGAGAAATTGGAATTAACCTTTGAATTAATATATTTTCCTTCATCTATTTTGATATTTGAGATCTTTTTAAAAACTAAAAATATGGAAAAAAAAATTAGGTTCCAAATGAGGTGTTCATAATTTTCTTGATAGAAAACCAACCAAACTAAATTTATAAATAACATGTATAATAGCACTTAAATTTATAATAACTTTTAAAAAGAGAAAGTATTCCAATAGTAAAGCAAAATATATTATTTATTATATTGTTTCATTTCAAATAAAAGATCACAACAATATATATAACAAAGACACATTATTTCTTCAATCACTGGAGATAAATGTACCAAATTGAAATCTGAACATGATCCAAAATATTTGTATTGCTTACAAACAATAATAGTGCCTTACATAAAGAAAATGCAGCCATCATAATCAATACACTAAAATATTAGAAACATTTGATAAAACTCTATTTCTACACTTAAAATGTCTCTACATACTATCACTTAAACAGAAAATGTTATATTTTGCAGCTTCTATGGAGTAGGAATCTGGAGGCGACACTGTGGTTCTATTAGTGCTTGATTACAGTCAATCAAGGTGGTTACTTTAACTCTGTCTTTATCTGAAGAGAACTTCAAATAGCAGCTCCTTTAGAGTAACATCTAATTATTTAAAAGAAATATTAAATCATTGTAATGTCTGGAAAAAAGAGTATTATAAGACCTAAAAGACCATAACTTTTAACCCAGGTTTAATACTCATCAAAACTATCCATTAAAAATTTTTAAAAGAAAGTAAAATATTTCTATGTTAAAAACAGATTAAAGTAATTTATTGCTACTAAGAAAGTGCTACAGAGGATAAGAATATATGCATTTTTAAATCCATTGACAATATATCTTGTCTTGTGTAAGTACCATCCTATTTTGTTACTGTAAATACATATTAAAACTTGTAATCAAGACTGGTGATATTTTCAACAGTAACCATTGTACAATAATGTTTATGCTATTGTGGGTGTTCCTAGTTTCTTTTTTATCCATTATGTTGATTTTGTGATGATTTCTTGGTTCTCTTTCATTATTTGTTTGTATTATTTGCTCCCTGTGACCTCCTTGTGTATATTTATCATTTTATTCCCATTGAAATATTCTTTTTAATATTCTTTGTAGGTCTATAATAGTCATAAATTCCTTTCATCTTTTTTTATGGAAAGTCTTCTAATCTATAGAAGTCTGAATGGGTAAGATAAAAATAAAATGATGACAAATGTTGGCATGGGTGTGGGGGGAAAGGATATATATTGATTCTAAAGATAATTTAAAAAGACATACAGCTTCTGATATTCTGTTATGCTAAATCATACAGGCAAAAAGACCATGTCATTTTCTGTGTCTTCTTTTTTAATTTTTTTTTATTTTTTATATTAATCACAGGTTATTTATTTTGTATCCCACTCATAGCCTCCTCCCTCATTCCCTCCCAATCCTGCCCTCCCTCCCTCATCACCTCCCTGCCCCTTTCCAAGTCCACTGATAGTGGAGGACCTCCTCCCCTTCCATCTGACCCTAGCTTATCAGATCTCTTCAGGACTGGCTACAATTTCCTCTTCTGTGGCCTAGCAAGGCTGCTCCTCCCTGGAGGGGAAGGGTCGAAGAGCTAGCCATTGAGTTCATGTCAGAAATAGTCCCTGTTCCCCTTACTAGAGAACCCACTTGGATACTGAGCAACTATGGGCTATACTCAAGCAGGGCTTCTAGGTTATATCCATACATGGTTCTTCGTTGGATAAACAGTCTCATGAAAGACCCCTGTGCCCAGATATATTTGGTCCTTGTCCTCTTCAGGTCTTAATAACTCCTCCTTCTTTCATATGATTCCCTGCACTCTGCCAAAGGTTTCATTATGAGTCTTAATATCTGCTTTGATACACTGCTAGGTAGTCTTTCAGAGGCCCTCTGTGGTAGGCTCCTGTCCTGTTGTTTTCTCCTATATCCAATGTCCAACCTATTTGTCTTTCTGAGTGAGGATTGATCATCTTACCCCAAGTCCTCTTTCTTGTTTATCTTCTTTAGGTGTATAGATTTCAGTATATTTATCCTATCTTATAGGTCTATATAAGTGAATATATACCTTGACTGTCTTTCTGCTTTTGGGATACCTCACTCAGGACGATCATTTCTAGGTCCCACCATCTGTCTACAAATTTCATGATTCCCTCATTTTTAATTGCTGAGTAGTATTCCATTGTGTAAAAGTACCACAATTTCTGTATCCATTCCTCAACTGAGGAACATCTGGGTTGTTTCCAGTTTCGGTCCTTCTCAATCTCTTTTCATTAATTTTGGCTGAAAGTCTATTTTATGAGGCATTAGAATGGCTCTTTCTGCTTAGTTCTTGGGTCCATATGCTTGGAAAATATCTTCCAGTCCTTTACTCTCAGGTAATGTCTCTCTTTGTGAGTTAGGTGTGTTTCTTGTATGCAACAGATTGTTGGGTGTTGTTTACGCATCCATTCTGTTACTTTTGTGACTTTTTTTTTTTTTTTTGGAGAATTGAGTCCACTGATGTTGAGAGAGATTAATGACCAGTGGCAGTTAGCTCCTTTGATTTTGCTGTTGGCTGTGGTAGTGTGTTTGTGTGCTTGGCTACTTTTTGTTTTGCTGTGGTGAGGTTATTTATTTCCCATGTTTTCTTGAAAGTACTTAGTTTTCTTGGTTTGTATTTTTTCCTTCTAGTCTCTTCTGTAATGCTTGATTTGTGTGTAGGGATTATTGAAATTTGTTTTTGCCATTGAGTATCTTTTTTTCTCCTTCTCCGAGGACTGAGAGTTTTGCTAGGTGTGGTAGTCTGGGCTGACATCTGTGTTCTCTTAGGGTCTGCATGATATCAGTCCAGGCCCTTCTGGCTTTCATAGTCTCTGCTGAGAAGTCAGGTGTGATTCTGATGGGTTTGCCATTAAATGATACTTAGCCATTTTCTCTTGCAGCTTTTAGTATTTTTTCTTTGTTCTGTATACTTACTGTTTTGATTATTATGTGGCGGGAGGATTTTCTTTTCTATTCCAATTTATCAGATGTTCTGTAGGCCTCTTGTATTCTTATAGGCCTCTCCTTTAAGCTGGGAAAATTTTCTTCAATGATTTTGTTGAAAATATTTTCTGAGCCTTAGAGGAGGTAATCTTTTTCCTCTATTCCTATTATTCTTAGGTTTTGTCTTTTATGTTGTCTTGGATATCTTGGATGGTTTGTGTCAGGAAGTTTTTTAGATTCATTATTTTTTTCGATGGATACATTGATTTCTTCCATTATATCCTCCACACCTGAGATTACTTCTTCTATTTCTTGTAGTCTGCTGGTTATGCTTACCTCTGTAGTTCCTCTTTTCTTTCCTAGGTGTTCCCTTTCCATGATTTCCTCCGTTTGTGTTTCCTTTAATTTTTCCAATTCTGTCTTCAGATCTTGAACCGTTTTGTTGATTTCCTTCACCTGTCTGTTTTTTCCCTGTTTTTCCTTTAATTCCTTCAGCTGTTTATTTGAACATTCCTCTGTTTCTTTTATTTCTTTCAGTGATTTAACTATCTCCTCTCTGAAAGCCACAAATTGTTTGGCTCCATCTTCCTGTATATCTTTACGGATGACCACAATCTGTTTTACTATATCTTCTTCTTATTCTTTATGCATTTTATTTGCTTCCTCCATTAACCTCTTCATAAGCATAGATGCAAGATCATCTTCTTGAGTTTCACTTATGTTAGGGTGCCCAGGGCTACTTGCCCCTGAATAACTGGGTTGTGGAGATGCCATATTGCTTTGCCACTTGTTGGTTGTACTTTTACCCTGGCCTCTACCCATCTGGCTCTTTCAGGTGTTATCTGTTAATTTCTGATTCCTGCTGGGTCCTGGGGTGGGGAGAGTCCACTTGGTGGGGTTCTGAGCGAGATCTCCTCAGCTTTTTTGATATGGTCAACTGAATAGTGATGCTTCTCAAGAACTGTCATAGTTCACCTCAGACATATGGACTGTGTGGTAACTGTGGTGTTCAGGGAAGGATTTCCTCTCATCAGAAGTCCTGGGGATGGCTGCCCTGCTGCTGGGTTTCTTGCTCTGAATTTAATGAGCTGCAATTGCTGCTTTTAAGGTGTATTTGTTGGGTCAGCCTTCTTGAAGAACCAGGGAGTCCCGCAGATTTTGTTAGTTTAGCTAGAGATAACTGATCACACAGTGGAGCAGTATCAGAGGGCTGCTCTAATGACTCTCAAGCTTTTGTAGGTCTGAGGTTGCAGCTGTGCGCCCCTGTGCCCTAGTGGTAATCAATGGCAGGTGAGCACAGCTCTAATACCTGCAGTAGAAGGCTAGAGCCTAGAGCCTGGGTGAACCCTGAAAGTCTTCTGCAGCTGGGTGTCCTGAGCTCTGGGATGGTGACCAAGCACCTGGTGGAACCGGGACCTCTTCCTCCGTTTAGCTGGGCAAGTTGAAGCTGATTGAATCCCACACCTAGGGGTATCCTCTCACCTGGAAAACACAATCACTGGTGTTTTAGGACTGAGAGTTCTGTCTGTTGGTCATTGTGCAGATCCTGCTGTGCTGCTGGTCAGAAAGGGCATCCTGGTGCTGCTATCTTGGATCCCCCTAAACATTGTTTCTTTTGTGAAAAGTTAATACCCATTTATTTAGTGGAAAGGAACCATGAAGTATGTACAACATTTAAACTCTTGATTTTTTTCCTAATTTTTACTATCATTTATTACAATTTATTCAATTTGTACCCCAGCTGTAGCCCCCTCCCTCATCTACTCCCAACCCCACCCTCTCTACCTCTTGTCCCCATATGTCCATCCCCTAGTAGTTACAGTAGTTAAAGTATTTAAAGGAACATCATAATGTACCTGGGCTACATAAACTCTACCTTACATTAATTAAAAAGCTGAACTTCTGTAGAGTTACTTGTACTTTCACACTGAAAGCAACTTAGAGCTCTCACTTAAACTTTTCTTCTAATTCTGAAGCATCCTATATTGTTCTGCTAAGTATACCTTATTAATAAGCAAGGGGATACATTGAAATTCTCTAAAACGTGGTTAGTGAAAAAAAAAAAAAAAACTACACCAAAAATTTCCCCAAAAATTGTGCTCTGTGTCAAAGTGTAATACTTCTTAAACTATAGGAATTTGAAATAATCTGTTTATCTACATTGGGTTTATTGCCTATTGTTTACGGCAGACGATACTGTTTTCAACAACTACATGTAGCAACAGATAATCTTTTCAATTCAGTGAAATCCTTTGAATGACAAAAAAAACAAAAAAAAAAACAAAAAAACAAAAAACGAGGGAGAGATGACCCCTTCCCAGTAATGAGCCATCTTTTTCTAATATATTGCAACATATTAAGAAAAATAAATATTTTATTACTGAAAAAAAGAAAGAAGAAAGTTTGTGGATCACTTTGTATTAGATAATCCATTGGGTTCTTCATCCCAAGAAAAGTAACTGTTCTTTATCTCAGTAGCCATCGGTTTTCTGTAGTTTTGTTTGATTGTTGTTTTTTGGTAGAGGTGGGACCCCATGAGATTTTGCCCTTTCTTGGTTAGTAAGTCTACCACTATTATTCATGTCTTGTTTAGGTGGACATTTCAAAGAGAGAAAGTAGCAAAAAAGATATTTTTGTATTGTGGTTCTTACATTATTTCTACCATCTTCTATAATGTTCCCTGAATTATGTTACAAATATATCCATTAGACCTGGGCTCACCATGATCTCCTGAACTTTCTTCACTGTATCCAATTATTGGTATTACATCTAAATAGTCAGCTCTTGTTTATCACCAAAATATGAGTACCACAACTCCGTCTCTAGGAATATATTGACATGCTGATCATTGTTGTTGTTCATAAGCTCTGGGTATGGATAACACTATTAGTTATCCCCTCCTTTGGCAGCTTGCTCAGTACATTCTAGTGCTATAGAAACTAGACTTTGAGGAAGGTGGATTGCTGTATATTAGTCAAGGTTCTCTGGAATACATTATTTATATTATGAATCTCTTTCTCTCTCTGTGAAATATATATCTATATCCTTATTTCTATGTATCTATATTTATATGACTTATTGGAATAACTTACAGGCTGCAGCTCAGCTAACCCAACAATGGCTGGGTCTGAATGGAAAGTCCAAAAATCCAATTGTTGTTCTGTCCACAAAGCTGGATATCTCAGCTGGTCTTCAATATATGCTGGAATCCCTAAGAAGCAGGCGCCAATGCTAGTGAATGGATGGATGTGCTAGTTAGGCAAGGGCAAGCAGTAAAAGCATCCCTCTTCTGTGTCCTTATATACACTTCTATCAGAAGTTATGGCCCATATTAAAGGTATGTCCTCCCACTGCAAGATCTGAATTAAAGATGTCTGTCTTCCTGCCTCAGGATCTGGATCAAAGATGTATGCCCTCCTACTTCAAAGGTCTGGAAAAGAAGTGAATTTACCCACTTCAAACCAAGCAAAAAAATCTCTCACACAGGTGCATTCCATTTTTAGTCAAGTTGATAACCAATAAGAGCCGTCACCATTGCACTTAAATATCAGCTCAAATCATCTAAATCCTGAACCCTAAGTTCCAGTGTTTTCAGCAAAAGACACTGACTTTCAACTTTTGAAAGGTAAGGCAGAATAACACCAACACCAGGGAGTTACTCAGACTGCTCTGATTAAAATCATGACATTCTTAAAAAGTATATGTGAAAAAAAAAGTATATGTGAGATTAAAGGTTAAATTATCTTTTATAATAAATAAAACAATTTAAGTAAGGACCTCATATTCCATTAAAAAATAAATGTAACATAATGTAGATATTTATAATATTAGGTAAAAATTAAACATTCTGTCTATATTTTTGCAATTGCCTATAACACCTCCCTATAGATTTGGTCAGAATAAATGATAACAATTAAACAAAATAAAACTGAATAAATGTTAAGAGGTTGTTTATGAACATTAATCTTCTGTGTTTACCAAGTCTTACATTACTATAAATAGCATATTCTTATTTTGTAAAATGATCTTAAAGTATTGCATCATTCTACTTTTGACAAAAGTTAACTGATCTAAAAAAATAAGTTATTACATAAGAAATGCCATTTACAAAGCTTTTACTTGCTTGTTGAGCAGAAATATAATTGCTCAACTAGGGACTTGGCAGTTTCCATTTAGCCTTCTGTGGCAGGCAAATCCTTCTGGTCTTGAAAGACTGCCATTCAGTTTTTACACTTCTTTGACATCAGTGACTACAGACATAATGGTGATAATGTCTGGTTCTAAAGGTCTAAAGGAAGGAGGCAACCTCTTTTAACCATTCTTTCTTTCAAAGAGTAGAGTTGTTAAAAAGGTCAGGAGGAGGAGGAAGGACCATGCAGAGCTTACACAGAAAGCACACACTGCCCTTCAATAAACTGTAGTGCACAGTATCCATCACTCAGAAGACCAAGGGATCTTCACCATGGCTAGTTCCTACAAAGTATGCTACCTTTGTTCATGAAGTGACTACTCAAGACCCATAGCCAATGCAAAAATAGATCAAGGGCACCATACAACTGCATGAAGAAAATACTTAAAAATTTTTAAATGCAGTTAAAGCATTTCATCTTTATAAAAAACATTTGGATTTTAGACATTTAAATTAAATTGTTTGATACAAAAATAAGAATAAACAGAAAGAAATCTATGTTCTCAAAATCAAAAACGCATTACTGTCAGAAACATATGACTGTGGAAATGAAGCCAAGAGCATCCAAATTTTAAAGTGGCTTAATACAGGTATTTCAGAATTCTGAGCGGCAGACAAATTAAGGTGCCATTTTATGGTTATGTTTGTTTTGTTGTTGTTGTTTCGTTATAGCTTTAGGTAACTATGTTCTTCATTTCTCTAAAATTCAAGTAAAGTAACAAAACATGAAAATTTGTAATGAACATTGTTCATATTTTGACTCCATGAAACAGGTTAGCATTACTCAAGAAACTGTAAAAAAAAAATTACCTTATTGATGTGAGAAAAATAGATACTACAGTAAAATTTGGGAAAATCTAGATAAAGCAGCTTGCAGAATTTAAGGGAAAAAGAAGTGGAAAGCCCAAGACAGTACAGAAGTGTTAACTAAGGGGATGAAGAGTGGGAAGTGATAGGAGTAATAACTAGGGAGAAAAATTGTAAGATTGAATTGCTTTCCAGAGTCCATTCAGATTCCTAAAGTAATTGTTTTCAAGGTTACCTCTGGGAAACACTGTCCTGATAATGACTTCAGAGTCCTCAGTGACTACACGGTGTGTGGCTCTGAAGAAAATTTTACCGCCAATTTTCGGTCAATTATATTTTATAAGTTATTTGTTATTGCCCCCAAATGTCTCAATTCCTCTAACACCACAACCTTCTGTATGGCTTCTATCACCGTTTCTATCAGATAAATCTCCTTTCCTCTTCCAGTACAGAGATATCCAGAATTTGCTGTGTAACATAGTCCCAGTGCCCCAGGCAGAACTTAGTAAAGAGGAGCAATTGCCTTTAGACTCTCTGATGTGATTGTTCTCTGTATAAAGGCTCAAATTGTATAAGATTTTGTTGCTATATAACATTAGATTGTAATACCTGATATGTTCACACATACCTTACTAGAATACAGAGTTTTCAGGAACAGCAGTTTTTAGCTAATCATTTTTATAGATGTGTAAATCTATTTGTCTTTCTTTATTTTTAATTGTCAGAGTTGAGTCATTAACTTATACATAAAAGATTTTAGGAAATAGAGATCTTCATACATAAAGGTATTTTTTCTTAAGCAAATGGGGTAATCATTACACTCTCCATGTGATCTTATATGATGACATGAGTATATTAATGGCTCACTAATTTATGCTTTTTGCCTTTTCATTCATTCACCTTTATTCTATTTTATATAAAGATATAAATACTAAGGGCTGTGAGAAAAGTAGTAAACCTAGACTTGCTATTAACTCAGAAGTAAGCAAATATACTTATTCTTATTTTATAATTATTGACACCCTTAAACTAAATACAACTGTTGGTATACATCATTCCTTAATATTTTTTTAAAAGAAATATATCATATTGTTCAGCTTTCATGAAGGACTGGATTTAACCCTAAAAATTTGAGAAAATTTATTATGAGTTATTTTTATGTAAATAATAGGTGAATACTGAGGACATATTTAAAAATAAATAAATAAAGCCCCTACACTCCATGAAATTGCAATTTATTTTTTTAGTACTATGTATGTATTTGGTGTGGAAGGCTCAAGTATATTCACATGAGTGTAGGTGCCTACAGCTGAGAGAAGGAATCTAATTCCATAGAGCAGATATTATAGACTGTTGTATGATCCCATTTGAACTGCACCTGGGTTTTCTGGAAGAACAATTAACACTCTAAATCACTTGACAACCTTTTTGCCCACAAGAAAGAAGCATGAATACTATGGGACAACTCATCTGAATATAACTTATCTGTTGAGATATTAACTTTTGTCCTGGCAGTTGTAAGAAGCCTTTATTTTTATTTTTATAAAACTCAGATCACATTACCTCTCAATTTCTAATCTCACTGCTTTTGCTAATTCAGAAATCTGGAGATAGTATAGCATAGTTATATATATATATATTTTTTTTTTTTTAATTAATTACACTTTATTCATTTTGTATCCCCCCATAAGCCCCTCCCTCTTCCCCTCCTGATCCCTTTTCTTCATGCATGCCACTCCCCAAGTCCACTGATAAGGGAGGTTCTCCTCTCCTTTCTGATCTTAGTCTATCAGTTCTCATCAAAAGTGGCTGCATTGTCCTCTACTGTGGCCTGATAAGGCTGCTCGACCCTCAGGGGGAGGTGATCAACAAGCAGGCCAAAAAGATTATGTCAGAGGCAGTTCCTCCTTCCCATTACTATGTAACCCACTTGGAAACTGAACTGCCATGGGCTACATCTGTGCAGGGGTTCTAGGTTATCTCCATGAATAGTCCTTAAGCCAGAAGAAGAAAACAGGAAACAAACAAGGAACCTACCACAAAGGGCCTCTGAAAGTCTCTGCCCTGCAGATTATCAAAGCAGATGCTGAGCCTGATGGCCAACTGTTGGGCAGAGTGAATGGAATTTTATGTAAGAAGTGGGAAATAGTGAGAGCTGGAGAGGACAGGGTCTCCACAAGGACAGCAACAGAACAAGAAAATTTGAACACATGGAACTTCCCAGAGACTCATACTCCAACCAAGGACTATTCATGGAGATAACCTAGTTATATTTTTTTTAAATTTTTTATTAATTACACTTTATTCATTTTGTATCCCCCCATAAGTCCCTCCCTCCTCCCCTCCTGATCCCACCCTCCCTCCCCTTTCTGCATGCATGCCACTCCCCAAGTCCACTGATAGGGGAAGTTCTCCTCTCCTTTCTGATCTTTTCTTATTGAGAATTTTTTTTTGTATTTTATTTTTTTCTTATCAGTTACATTTTATTAACTCTGTACCCCAGCCGTGTCCTGATCCCTCATTCCCGCCCAGTCCCTCCCTCCCTCCCTCATCTCCACCATGCCCCTTGCCAAGTCCACTGATAGGGGGGACCTCCTCCCCATTCATCTGATCCTGTTTTATCTGGTATCTTCAGGACTGGCTGCAAAGCTCTCCTCTGTGGCCTAACAGGACTGCTCCTCCCTTGGGGGGTGGGGAGGCCAAAGAGCCAGTCATTGAGTTCCTGTTAGAAATAGTCCTTGTTCCCCTCACTATGGGAAACCAAATGGTTACTGAGATACCACAGGCTACATCTGAGCAGAGGTTCTAGGTTACATTCATACATGGTCCTTGGTTGCATGTCAGTCTCAGAAAAGTCCCTGTGCCCAGATATGTTTGGTCCTTGTGGAGCTCCTATCCTTTCCTCATCAGACTAACTCCCCTTCTTTCTTATGATTCCCTGTACTCTGCCAAAGGTTTGGTCATGAGTCTTTGCTTCGAAAACACGGCTAGTTAGAGTCTTTCCAATGCGCTCATTAGACTCCTGTCAATGTTCAATGCGCATCCCATCTGTCTTTCTAAACGAGGATTGATAATCTTACCCCATGTCTGCTCTCTTGATTATCTTTTTTAGGTGTATAGATTTCATTATGGAATATCGAATGGCAGAGAAATACTTAAAGAAATGCTCATCCTCATTAGCCATCAGGGAAATGCAAATCAAAACGACCCTGAGATATCACCTTACACCCATCAGAATGGCTAAAATGAAAAACTCAAGGGACAACACATGCTGGAGAGGTTGTGGAGAAAGGGGAACCCTCCTCCACTGCTGGTGGGAATGTAAACTGGTACAACCACTCTGGAAATCTATCTGGCGCTTTCTAAGAAAATTAGGAATAGTGCTTCCTCAAGACCCAGCTATACCACTGCTAGGTATATACCCAAAGTTTGCTCAAGTACACAAAAGGGATATTTGCTCAACCATGTTTATAGCAGCATTATTTGTAATAGCCAGAACCTGGAAACAACCCAGATGTCCATCAATGGAGGAATGAGTACAGAAATTGTGGTATTTTTACACAATGGAATACTACTCAGCAATCAAAAAGGAGGAAATCATGAAATTTGCAGGCAAATGGTGGGATCTAGAAAAGATCATCCTGAGTGAAATATCCCAGAAGGAGAAAGACAAACACGGTATATACTCACTTATATAGACCTATAAGATATGATAAACATAATGAAATCTATACATCTTATTGAGAATTTTATAAGTAAAAAAAAAATGTAAGTATCAATCACATATACTCTATTCTAAGTCTTGGGTTTATGAAATAGGGCCCTAACCATTCTTTTTAATCAGTAGAAAAATGTATTTTCTGGGAGTAGAAGGGTAAAAGTTCTTGTTTTCTGATTGGCTCTCAGATGGACTAGATAGATAGATAGATAGATAGATAGATAGATAGATAGATAGATAGATAGATACATACATACATACATACATACATACATATATACATACATACATAAAATAAGAAAAAATCTTACAGATACAATAGGAATGATCACATATGAACACACAAAAACTGTAAAAACATACACAAGACCAACACAGAAAAAAAAATCTCAGAATGGAAAAGGAAAAATGGACACAAATCCTCACTCCTCACAATTTATACTTTCCAGAAAAATAGAAAATCTGTTTTGTTTTGTTTTTTTAAAAAAAGGGACGGTCCTGGATATAAGGACCATAATCAAGATCAGGTTTTAATGGCCATAGAGGAAGAATAATTAGCCAATATAAAATGGACTCCATTATTTGTTTGTGTGTGTGTGTGAGAGAGAAAGACAGAGACAAACAGACAAAGATTTGTATCATTTTATTTTTGTTGAAATTTTGTTTTATTTCTTGTGTTTTCAGTTCTCTCTTTTATTGAGAGAAGTAGAAAACATAAAGTTGGGTGAAGAGCTAAGCAGAAGGATTTGAAAGAATTTGATGGATCAGAAATAATATGATGAAAATATATTGTGAGAACATTATTTTAATTAAAGTATTGAAAATAGATGTTTTATATATTAACAAAAATAAAGAAGTGTGATACTGAAGTATCACAGTACACTCCTTTACAGTGAGAGAATTCAGAGAGAACAGGCACTCTAAATCTAAGATACACAGTAAAGAGGAAGAAATTTACAAAAAAAAAAAAAAAAAAAAACCCTAACCCAAAGGAAAGATGAGAGAGAACTAAGTAGTTATTCACTGATTTCTGCTCATACACTACAGTATGTAAATGCCCACACACAACTATCAAAATGAACACACACACACAACACCATAAAATTAAAAATAAATTAGGAAGTAAATCAACTGAAGAAAATGAGTTTTAATACTATTTTATGATGGCTTCTCAGGCATTGCTAGAAAGTGGTCTACATTCCAGGTACTCAAGGTAGAGAAAACTGCTAAGAATATTTAACTTCATTCATTGGCCTTCCAGTTTGGGCCAGTCTGCCAGCTGTCCTCTTGGTAGAACTTCCAGGTTTCTTGAGTGGCTTATATTTATGAAGAACAAGGCTTATTATTAGATGTACATGATATTGCATGAATCTTCTAGGTTTTAATAATGAGTAAATCCATCTAAACAAAGAAACTGAAACTTAGTATTGCTGTATTTCACTTGTAACCTTGTGATTTTCTGGAGAGTTCTGTCTAGATGGAATGTGGTTATCCTTCCAAACTAATATAAATCTTAGTTTTCAAAGATAGGAACTTGGTAAAAATTAACAGAAAAATAAAAAAGAAAATAATAAAAAAAGAAAAATCTATGTTGAAATGGCAAAGAGTGAAGTGGAGAAAGATTGCTTTCTAATCCAAAATTCTAAAGGACATATTTAAGAAGACAGCCAAAGACTAAAATTAGGCTTACTATTTGAGGTTTAAGAATATTTATTTTTTAAAGAAAAAAAAATTACTCAGAGACAACTACATAAACACACATTCTCTTTTAGCAGTTCCTTTTATAATTTTTAAAATATTTGAAAGGTTGAAGTTTGAAGGCTTTCAAGTATTTCTCATTAATATATACCAGTGGGAGATATTGTCTTCACAATAAACATGTTAATTGGGCTTAGCTGACAGTTGAGAGAAAAAGTTATATAATAGGGGTCACAAACTCCAAAGCCTACAGGGGCCATGTTGTTAACATAAATGAAAGAAACAACATCAATCCAACTACAATGAAGCCAAGGCTGGAAGAGCCTCTGTGAACTGGCGACCACCTAACCTTTCTAGAGGGCCAACTTGTACTCAGCCCTTGCCAATCAGGGCCACAAGGGAAGACAAAGTTAACAGTGCTGGAGTTTCTAATTGCTTCTGAGAAAAACTGCAAATCTAGATTAAGACATTAATATGGGTTGATGACTTTTTGTAAAACAAGCATAAGACAAAACATCTAAGGGCTATACAAAGAGTGGAACCAATAGCTTTTGAATTCTGGTAGAATACAATCGAGTACTATATAATTCTCATGAGGAGAGAGAGATGGTAGAGAATGGAATTCCTTGAATAAGCAAAGGTAAATGAGCAGAGATTGAAGGAAGGAGGAGAAATATAGGAATTAGAGAGGGAGGGAGAGAAGGATGGATGGATGAATGGATGGATGGATGGATGGATGGATGGATGGATGAATGGATGGATGGGTGGATGGGTGGATGGAGAGAGGGGTAGGGAGGGAAGGAGGAAAGGATAGAGGGAGAGAGGGAGGGAGAAAGTGATGGGGACATGAAACAGAAGAAAAAGATGTTCATGTATGGATTCAAAAAAATGTGTTCAATGTTGGGCTGGCTAAGAGAAAAAAATGTTAAGTTTATTATCCCTTTCAATTTCAGCCATGTTTGTATCACAACTTTTCAATGGATCACCTAACAATTCTGTCAGGCAACTGACATAAAATCGATTTAATCTCTTATCAAATCTCTACATCATTACTGCTGAAATACTTTGTAGGAAACATCTTTGTGCATGAGAGGAACTGTTCTAGGGTAAACCATCCATTATAAATACTTAAATGTCTAACAATTACTAACCCCTTTGAGTGTGTGTGTGTGTGTGTGTGTGCATGTGCGTGCACACACACACATGCCTTTGTATGTGAGTGTATCTGTGTGAATGTGCACGCACACACACACTCACACATGCCACTTGCACACACACACACACACACACACACACACACAAGTCTACACCAGCAACATATTTATCTTCAATTAACTTTTTCTCAATTATCTTAAATAGTAAAGTTCAAATCTCTGCTAATGTACATGAATTTGTATGTATGTTATTTGAATTTCTTTTTATGATATGTCATGATTATATAAGCAACTATAATTTGAAATTGGTCTACAGATTTGCGCTTTGTGCTATTCCAGATCATAGGGATTATTTGTTTCATAAGATGCTGAGATTCAAAACCAAACTTTGGGCAGAGTGTAAGGAATCTTATGAAAGAAGGGAGAGATAGTAAGACCTGGAGAGGACCTGGAGAGCAACAAGAACCAAAAAATCTGGGCACAGGGGTCTTTTCTGATACTGATTCTCCAACCAAGGAGCAGTCATGGATATAACCTAGAACCCCTGCTCAGATGTAGCCCATGACAGCTGAGTATCCAAGTGGGTTCCATAGTAAGAGGAGCAGGGACTGTATCTCACAAGAACTCAGTGGCTGGCTCTTTGACCAACTCCCCTCCTAAGGGGATAGCAGTCTTGCCAGGCCACAGAAGAGGACAATGCAGCCAGTTCTGATGAGACCTGATAGGCTAGGGTCAGATGGAAGGGGAAGAGGACCTCCCCTATGAGTGGACTTAGAGAGGGACATGGGAGGAGATAAGGGAGGAAGGGTGCGATTGGGAAGGAATAAGGGAGGGGGCTACTGCTGGGATACAAAGTGAATAAACAGTAATTAATATAACAAATATAAATATATTTAGAAAAGGAAAGAAAGTATTGATGATTCATATTACTAACAAGAATAGATTTATTATTTTATGGATAGATTTATTCATATTAAATAATTAAATGATTATTTAAATATAATCATTTAATAGAAAATTACATACATAAAATAAGAAAAAGTTGTTTGTTCGTTGAAAGATAGATATGATATAGGAAAGATACTTTAGGATAAAGACCGAAAATAATTTTAAGGTCCCAGTGGATCCATGAGATCAAGAACTATAAGGTTCCATTCATATCAAGAAAGACATTTTCTTTGTTAGACAAATAAGCTGTCTAGTCTCCACCACATCTTCCCTGATCTTCTGGTTTGATGGTAGTGGAATCTTGCCTAGTCGGTTTCTTTCTTTCTTTCTTTCTTTCTTTCTTTCTTTCTTTCTTTCTTT
>NW_026585689.1:23330805-23347884 GCF_907164565.1 Psammomys obesus
CTTTCTTTCTTTCTTTCTTTCTTTCTTTCTTTCTTTCTTTCTTTCTTCTTTTTTTCATTTCAAGTATTTATTTTTTCATTTCAAGTATTATAAGTAAGGAAATACTCTTAAAATATGTGAACTTAATAAACCATTTCAAATAGGAAGGACTGATTCTGTAAAACTAATTTCATTTGTGTGTTTTATTAGAAAAGTAGGGAACATATCTAAAGGTAAGTGGATGCAGATGAAACAAATTAAAATAAAAATGCTAAAATAAAATAAATTCTAAAGGGCAAATTAGATAGTTCATGTTTCTTGAAGATATATTTCTAATTATCTGTATATGAGGTTATGAGGGGTATGCAAGGGAGTGAAGTTGTCCACAGAGGACATTTGATCCTCTAGAACAGGAGTTACTCGCAGTTGTGGGCTGCTTACACAGGTGTGGCAATATCACTCTGTAAAAACAATACAGAGTGTTAACTACTAATTTATCTCCCAACTACTTAAAACTTGAAGTCCTTCAATTACATTAGTAGAGTTTTCAGAATTAGTATATTTCAAAGCATAGAACTCACATCACTTAAACAAAAGAAAACTTCCAAGCAACTCAGAAGATATCTGTATGTGGGGTTGTGGACATAAACGTTCTCATATGAGCAGGCATAAGACATAGTTTAGATTAGAAACTCCATTAGGTTTGGGATGATATGAACAGCCCTCATAATAATAGTGCATTTTCCAGCCTAATGCTTTCACCCTCACTTACTGTGCCTACACACTCCTTACATAATGCACCTAGAAAACTTGGTACCCTTTCGGCCCTCTGCCTTCATGATGATATATATAAACCTGTAGCCAGCATAAGTTTTTGTGCCTCTCCTCAGAGGTAAACAATCATGTTTAGACAGTTTCTATTTGACTATATTCCCAGTGTAACCAACCAGGTATGGCAAATAGAAGACTTGATTGAGAATGAAATGTTTTTTTAGAGTATGTACAGTAAGAGGAAAATATGGATTCTACCAGCATTTTATGGAGAGTTTATTGTTTAAAGTTTTGCTGGTGTATAATTGACAATGTTTATTATTAAATTTAGATTTACTCTAGTAAGAAACAAGCACAATACTGAAATGATTATATAACGTAATTATCAATCAAAATTGAAAGCCACCCTAAACATGCTTCTTAATAATCAGCCCTTCCCTATGGCCTAGCAAGGCTGTCCCTCCCTTGGGGGTGGGGAGGTCAAAGAGCCAGCCAATGAGTTCATGTCAGAGACAGTCCCTGTTCCCCTTACTAGGGTTCCCACTTGGATACTGAACTACCATGGGCTCCATCCAAGCAGGGGTTCTAGGTTATATCCATGCATGGTCCTTGGTGGGAGAATCAGTCTCAGAAAAGACCCCTGTGCCCAGATATAGTTGGATACAAAGCAAATAAACTGGAATTAATATTAAAAAATAAAATTTTAATAAAAAAAGAAAAAAATAGTCAGCCCTTTCTTCTTGTAGGCTCTATTATGAGATAACCCATTATATATCCAATAGCCAGTAAATACTCAAAATCATGTGGCATGCAGTCTATCTTGAATATATAATATTATATTTCACATGTATTATATAGTATATAATTATATAATATACTTAAGATTATATATAATTACTGTTGCTTTATATAAATATATAATATATAAATATAATATATACTCAGTTATATAATTTGCATTTCTTTACTCAAAAGTTATTTTTGCCTCATTTGAAAATCCACGTAAACTTTTATTTTTTTAATTTTTAAAAATTTTAATTATTATTTATTACAATTTATTCTCTTTGTATACCAGCTATGGCCCCTCCCTACGTCCTCTGATAGGGGAGGTCCTCCTCCTCTTCTATCTAACCCTAGCCTGTCAGGTATCATCTAGACTGGCTGCATTTTCTTCCTCTGTGGCCTGGCAAGGCTGCACCTCCCGTGGGAGGTGATCAAAGAGCCAGCCACTGAGTTCATGCCAGAGACAGCCCCTGCTTCCCTTACTAAGGAACCCACTTGGAGTCTAAGTCTATGAGGTACATCTGAGCAGGGGTTTTAGGTCTTTTCCATGCATGGTCCTTGTTTGGGGTATCAGTCTCTGCAGGGAACCCAGGGCCCAGTTCTTTTGGTTAGCCTTTTTATATTTTTTTAATATTAATTACAGTTTATTCACTTTGTATCCCAGCTGTTTCCCCTTCCCATTTTCCCTCTTAATTCCACTCTCCTTCCCTCAGCTCCTCCCATGCTCCTCTCCAAGTCCACTGATAGAAGAGGTCCTCCTCCTCTTTCCATCTGACCCTAGCCCAAAGTCAGGAATAAAAAAATCCACCAGTACTAATTCTCTACTTTGGCTTGTCTGTTTCTAATGTTTTTCTCATCTTTTTAGTCCATGGGATTCATCAGTGTTCAAATATTCTTAGGGCTGTTGTCCTTTAGTTATGTTAAGGATATAGCAGATGATTTACTGTGCTAGAAGACAACTTAACTAACCTTCTTGATTTGAGACTCTGCTTGCTCCTTTTTCACACCCTTCATAGCTTCATAGAAACTCTAGCCACAAACTACAGCTTCACTGAGGTATTTTGCATATATCCTATAAAAATATTCCTATTCCAAAGACCAGGCCATCTTGTAAAGCTGGCTTTGAGGGAATATTTTAATTCCCAGATATACCCCTAAAAATAACCTCCTTGCCTTTTTTTTTTTTTTTTTTTTTTTGCCTCAGGTCTAGCAGTCCAGCCTACAGCCTAATTTTGTTGCAATTCTGTTTTATTTCTGATCCTGTCTAGTTTTCTGGTTCAGTTGGAGGTTGTCTTAATTTGGAGCATGGTCCTGTCATTTAGGAAATGAATGTATCTATTATTGCTATCTACTAAGTGGTAAGGGAAAATTTTAAGGCCATTTAACAGCCTGTCTATTGAAAGTTACACATTATTTGTAATAGCCACAAAATATCATGTATTTTTCATATTGGAAATATGCCTTTACATTCAGAAGTACTATATTATCTGTAATCCCTATAATTTGTTGGCAATACTCAAGGTAGTTTAAAATAAAGTGGTTTGTTAAAACTGTCCTCAGTATGCAATATAAATAACCAAACATAGCATGTAATGCTGTACATAATGCTAAAAGCATCAAATTACTCTGTAATATTCATTTTCAAAATATTAGAAGTATTAAGTGTCATTGGTTAGTCATTTAAAAATTCAAATATGCCCTGTGACAAACACTGCTGGTTGCATTTGGTTCTTACCTAATAGAGGAAACTGCCACAGTTATTGAATAACAATGCACACAGAAAACTATAC
Source organism: Psammomys obesus (assembly GCF_907164565.1). Lineage (NCBI taxonomy): Eukaryota > Metazoa > Chordata > Mammalia > Rodentia > Muridae > Psammomys > Psammomys obesus. Next base: position 23,334,129 of record NW_026585689.1, read on the forward strand.
CTCCAGGCATGTTTGCAGTGAGGGTTATGTGATACATTTCCAAACAGTAAGGTGTAAGTCCAGATTTCACCAGAAAGGCTTTTTGGAAAGCTGTAATTTCCTTGATAAACGGAAAGCTCTCATCACTTACCTTTGCCATTTACCCTGACCCGTTTCTCATTTATGATACAAGGGCTTTTATCTGTTTGTTTGTTTTTTAAAAGATTTATTTACTTATTATCTCTACAGTGTTCTGTCTGCACGTGTGTCTGCACACCAGAAAATGGGACCAAATCTCATTATAGATGGCAATGAGCCACTTTGTGTTTGCTGGGAATTGAACTCAGGACCTATGCAAGAACAGCCCGTGCTATTAACCTCTCACACTCAAGAAGAAGTATAATGCAGTATTTGGAGGAAGAAGGGGGAAATGATGAAATTATTCATAATCTCAAAAATAATAGAAACAGTAAAAAAAAAAAAGATAGTCTACGAATTAGCCTCAAACTCACAGCAGTCCTCCTATCTCAACCCTCTAATATGGGGATTTTTAATTTATACCATCATACATGATGATTGAGCCTTTTAATAACAAGAGATGGACAAGGTTGCCTTTCTTGTTATCAGCAGTTGTTCACTCTATTCTAAGTGAGCAATGATCAATACTTTACCATGTTCCTGACTATGATACCCATGTGACTGCTAATAAATAAAACACAGGAAGCTGCTGGCACAGTGCGACAGTCCAAGTGACACTTTTATCAATGATGAATTAGGATGGTGTTTTTTTGTTTGTTTGTTTGTTTGTTTTTATGAATGCTGGACCAGTTTGCTGGATTGCAATGCACTGGTAGAATGTAAGCATAATGCTTTCAGTATACAGAACTGAATACCTTTTGCTGAGCACTATTGGTACTCTGCTATGTGATGGTTTGTATTTACAACAGAGTCATGTACAATTATGAAATCTAGAGCTTATTTTGCTGGTATCCAAGGACACTGGCTTCTAGCTTCAGTGGTGAAGAATAAAGAGAATGTGAACTCATACAAAATAAATTGGAAGTAGGGTTTTCTTTTAATAATTTTAAGGTGTATTTGCCCAAAAGTTAAGACTTACCATGGCAAAATCATGAAGAAATACGGAAATATTTGGATAAAGAGGATCCTAAAAGTGTAGGGAAAAGACACTAGATTTTAATTACTGAACTCAACTACCAAATTGGCTTAACCAGCTCTCCATCATGAACTTTGTTCTGTTGGGGAAGGAAGTATGCTAAAAGCATGCACAAATTATGTGTGGACAGGAATAAGATACAGAGCTATGACACCCCTCCTGCTCCCCCAAGTGTTTAATATAAAAGCTGTCCCAGTAGAGAGGGAGTTGGATGAGAAAACTCAGACCACTGGTTACTTGGATGAATACTGGAGACCAGAAGAAGAGAAGAAGAGCCTGGTAATGGTATCACTCTGAAGCCACTGAAGCCATATGCAGCATTCAATTAGCATTCTGTGTTTAGGTTTTAGAGATTAGTAATAATTATTGCAGTAACCTAGAAGATCACTATTGTATCTAAAACATTCTGAAGTCATAATGTTACAAAGATGCTGAACATGCATAGTTCCTTGAAGCAAAATAAGTGAGTAAATGACAAGAGTAATAGTAAACCAGAAAAAAAAAATCAAGAAAGAATGATGGAGTTTTAGTAGTTATCCTCTAAAAAAAAAAAAAAAAAAAAGTTAGGATTTCTTATTTTGCTCCTGTACTAACTGTACTAACACCAAAAAACCTATCACATTAAGAGGTAAGTGTGCATTTGTGTGTGTGTGTGTGTGTGTGTGTGTGTGTGTGTGTGTGTGTGTGTATTTGGGGGGAAGGACCTCATTCCAATATGGTAGGCAAACAAGGCAATGATTCTTGAAATAAGTCCATAGTAGAGATGCCTCTGTGCTAAGTAATATGAAAATATTTTCAGGATTGATTGACATTGCGTTCTTAGTCCAGGAATGAAGATATTAATATCTTAGCACCCCTGCTAGGGAAGAAACAGTTGAGGTTGAGGGGATATAAAGAGTCCAGATAAAACTATCTAAACCATCCAGCAGTCTGTGAATAAATAATTGAAGCTGACATATTTTAAAGTTGACAGAGTCATCGCACTGGACTCATGAACTGTATGACCAAAAGAGCAATTATAATGGACAAATTTAAACAGAAGTCATTTTAATTACTTGCAGCTCAGATAGTAAATTGGCAATAATGTTACATTCTGGGCAATAGACTTAGGCAGAAATCAGTGCTACCGTTAAGAATTTATAGATGGAGATCTCCCCTAAATTCATGTTGAGTTAACAGTGTGACTATTGTTAAAGTTAGAGGAGAGTAAATGCTGACAAACTTAGCCACACTTTTGTCGTAAATCCAGTCATAGTGCTAGACCTGGCACATTTGCTGTAGTAAATAAAGAAATCTTTAGGCATAAAAAAACATGCACCTGTTAACCTTGCCACTGAAGAATGTTTTCCCAAAATATATTAAAAAATCATTGGATAGTTGAACATTCATATAAAGCAGGCATTAGTTTAGACTTCAGTTTTTTTGTTTTTGTTTTTTTTTTTCCCCCGGCTACATAAATATTCTGTCCTTTGGTGTTATAGATTGAAGGGCATCATCGAACTGTCTCACAGAGTATCAGTTGATGTGCTATTGATGACATTTTAAGCTAGGAAGGGCAAAAAAAGAAGTTTCTAGAGATTTAGATCTGGCAATGGAGATTCATCATTTGAAAGCCATTTCCAACACTATTTTAAAATGTTATTTATTTGTTTATGTATTATGTGTGTGCCTTATGTCATTTGTGTTCCTCATGTTGTTTATGTAGTAACTTTAAAGGACTTTAGATAATATCAGATTCTGTGAACCTAGAGTTACAGATCTTCATGAGCTGCCAAGAGAGGGCTAAACATTGAACCCCAGTCTGCTGGAAGAGCAGCCAGTATCTTTAATTGCTGATTCATCTATCTAGCCCCTCCAACTATGTTAAGGGCCAAGATTTCCAAGTTGTTTTAGAATGTACCAAAACATAATTTCTAAATTTAAAAGTATAGGGTAAGTTTTTTAAAACACCTACTTTACTTAAGTTTCACTTTATTAAGTGTCTTAAACCCATCTACCTCCATTCCAGCACCACCCCCACAACCTTACTTAGGGGATTAGTACGGAAAAAGCCTGTAGACTTCTTTGAGCTACTTTCTGCTGATAAGGATGGATGTGATCTTTGGGTATTACCACACTCAATCATCAGTATGCCAGCAGTCCACTCAAGCACCAAAGCCAACACAAGTTGCATTAGCAGAATGATTCAGCAGAAGTGGGAACACTCTGCCCAAACAACACGGGTCCAGGGCTGAAATGGCAAAACTACGCCAAAGGAGCATGAGCAGGTCTCTCGAGTGTTTCTGTCTGCGAAGACAAGACAAGATCCTAGCCATTGTGCTGCTAAGCATAACAAAGCAAAGCACAGCAATGCAAACATATTCTCACTGTCTGTGGGCTTGTATTCATCTCTTCTCAGAGTCCACATGGTGATGTTTTCCAGCTCACAAAAAACACTCACCTCTCAGGAGATAGTTTTCAGCTGACAAACGTCACACGCCTTTTCAAAGGAGTTGTTTTCCGTGGGGCTGTTTTCTGCTGAGGTGTGTGTGTGTGGGGGGGTTGTCACTCCCTCATTGAACACTTGAGACCAAAACAAAACACATATGCACATGACACAAATGAGTTTCCAAAGAAACCAGAAACTTCCACTTCATAAACCTAGCGATGCACCTTGCACTGTCTAGCAACAAGTCTGAAGCACAACATTGGCTTCCTTGGGGTTTCTTGCTTAAATTCATAAACCAGTGATTCTCATATTTGTTGATTATAGTCCCTTTAATCACAGAACCTTTATTAATATCTAAGTATAAGCTTGTAAATAAAATAAATTATTACTTATATAACCACACATTAGTTGTTATAATATAAGTGAAAGGAAATGATTGAATGTATAAAATATCTCAGAGCTATTCCTTTATGTTATGGAAGAATATGCCTGGAACTGTGGAAACCATAATCATAAACAAATGTGTCTGTATAAGGAAACCATGACTTTGGAGTTGAGGATACTGGAATGATTTAAATATCCTTTGATGAAATCACACATCCACTGTATCTCTCCTCTTAATTGTTAGTGAAATATCAGTTACCTGTTGGTTTCTTTCTTATTTAGAGCTGAGATTCTGCTTTTAGAGCGGGAGATCATGAAGAAAATAAATGTGCATTTGGTTTTTCATAGAAATTGAAATCAAGTAAAAAATTATTAGTATTATTGATAAAATTTCTTTTAAAATGCAGTGGCAGGGAGCAGACAACTGAGAAATACTACCTCCAATATCCTTGAAAAGATTTTCTACATTCAGCAAAAAGAATCCATGAAAGTTTACATGTTTTACAAGTGTTTTACCACTACAACATTGTCTTACACTAGGAGACTTACACATGCCTGAGAGCAACCGGATGGTACACAATTCAACTTCTTTCAATAAATATATTTCCCAAAGGCTGAAGAAACTCCTTATCCAAACACCCACACACACACATAGAGTAGTTTCCCAGTGAAACAAGTTTCATTCTAGTCTTATTGTACATAGGAAAACTTCCCTCAGAACCCCAATCAACCAAAGACTGAGACTGGCCTCAGGTGTCTGGATGAAACCTAATAGGTCATCCATTGTCAGAAGGACTCTGAATCCTGCTGCAGCATCCCACAGACGTAGGGATGAATATATGAGGTAGCCATTCCATTGGACCTGAGATGGTCATGTGAGTGCAAATCATGCTGGCTTGCTATTCTTGTTATTTTCTCCAGACACCTCCTGTTTTGCTTGGTTAAGTTACCTGTTTTGCTTGGATATGTTTACTTGGAAAGTCCCTTGTGGTTTACCTATATAAGTGCTTTACTCTGTAATAAAGATGTCACCATGATCAGAGAACTGTCTTGGTGTCACTTCTTTGTGTTCTCTGTCTCTTTTAATCCCCAGACCCTTGTGCAGGCAGTTACTATTGATGGTCACTGGCAACTACAGGTGGTGCCGAAACCCCAGGATTGAACCTGACAACAAGGGACTTGCTGAGGAATGCTCTGTCTCAGGATGTCCATTGGGCCAAAAGGAAAGCACATACATTGGTGATCGCCCATCAGCGAGAGTTCAAGGTAAGGGCCAGACAGAGCAATATGGGACAGAGCAATAGCAGGGGAGCGTTTGTTGAAATGCTCAAACAGTTACTCAAAACACGAGGAGTTGGGTTTGAAAGTTGAACTCTTTAAGATCAAGTAGATGTTAATTGTCCCTGGTTTCCTGAAAGTGGGACTTTGAATACCGAGTGGGTAACCCCAGAATTGGCCTAAAGAACCTACCATTACCCACCTTCAGGCAACTGGACATTAGTTCTCAAACGCTTACTTAGAAAGCTGAGGAGGAAAATTCAGGAACTGTTAAACCTTTCATCATTAAAGGATTGCCTGTTAATTTATAGGGGAGAGAAACTTCCATATAAGGGACACACAGGGATTTTGAAATTTAAATACATTGTTTCTTAAATAAAACTGAGCAATAGCTTGTTAGCAGTGACCATCTTACAGCTATGCAACTTTGAAAAGTCCTGATTTGCAGGTCTCAGTCTCAGTGCTGGGGCTAAATGTAGTGATGCTCTCCTACTTCATTGTGCTTTGCATTTCCAGGCAGTTTTCCCGTGTTTGAGTAAAATGTTTATCAAGATGTAAACTTAATACCTTATGAAAAGGGTGAAATAAAAACTTCTGCAGTGGGACTTGGACTAACTTGAGGGACATTTTATATACTTTTAAAAATTATATTTTAATTGGGATGCCAGATTTCTAGCAACTTGTATCTTTAGTTTTCCAGATAATCTGGAAGTTAGCATTTGATAAATGATTTTTTAAGCAAATATAAACATTTTGTTAGTTCATAATTTATTAATGTGTTGTTACTGTAATTGAAAATGTTGTGGATACTTTTAAAATCAGTCTTTGTAGAAAGAACTGTAATAAGCAAAATTGTGTGAAGAGATTGTTGTCCCACAGACTAGACATATAAGCAAATAGTTAACATAATCTCCGTTGTAGTTTGGCTTCAGCACGTAATGTGCAGCATTGTACCTGTTCGAGAGCAGAACCGCTCACAGGCTTTCTGGTAGTCACCTTTGCTTTTGCAGCCTGAGGGACATGTTCCAGAGACCAGGGACCAAAGTTTATATGCCTTCTTCAGTCTTCCTATTTGAGTCTAAGGTACGGCAGCTGGACCAGGATGGAAGGGAGCATGGTGACTGTCCATGAGTGTGGAGGGGTAAGCTCGCCAGAGCCCAAGCGACAAGCCAGCCAAGCAAAAGAAGCATCCCTCCTGCCCGGCATGCTCCTTCCCTTGCCAATGGCCCTTCCCTTCCTCGGCCATCCCATGGAGAGAAAGAATCAGGACCCTTCTGAGGACTGTGCTTCCTGTGACAAGTGTATCCATGCCTAAGAGGTGACGATGTGAATAAAAGACAAATTGTATCACCTAGAGTGCTTCAAGTGTGCTGCCTGCCAGAAGCATTTCTGTGTGGGTGACAGATACCGTCTCATTAACTCTGACATAATGTGTAAACAGGACATCTACGAGTGGATTAAGATCAATAGAATGATCTGGGCCAGAGTCCCAGGCACCTTCAGGGATGTGTTCAGCGAAGACACTGTTTCAGTGAGGTCTTCATTCTTAGGCACCTTGAGAACCTGAGGGTGGATGAGGCATTTCTTAGGAAATTCTTGACTCACCCTGGGTACTAAGACATAGCATCCACATGACATAATGCAAAGGCTGAGACTTCAGTGACAACAGGACCAGCCCTTAGGAAGATAAATGGTCACAGACTATCTGTACTAGCTGACAAGTTTAGTGGAGGAAATATTTGGGAACCAGCATGCACTGTGCCATCATGGTAGGATAGGCAGTGTTGGGTTGATTGCTGTTTCTCATCAAAGCCTGGTCCCCAAAGAACTTTGAAAAAAGCTACTAATCTCAATTGGTCCAGCATTTTAGAATGTTCCAAACAGGACTTTTATTAAGCCTGAAATTTTTCAACATTCAAAGACTGGACCACAAATATTATTGCTTGCTTAATTACCCAGTTTTCTTTGGGCCCTACCTAACAGGATTTCTGCATGTCCAAAATGTCAGCTAGAAGAAATTCATGAGAACTACATCCAATTTCCTTAAATGGGGTTGGGTAGGTTTTTGGTTCTTTGTGGCTATGAATGCTTATTGTCATTGGGAGATGTTTATAATTATTAATGATCTTATTCAGAGTGAAACAAGGAATATACAGGGTTATCTTATAGAAATAAGAAAAAAAGGTAGATTATTGAATCTACTCAACTTAAGGTTTTGTTTGTTATTCTCAAATATGGTTAATTTTAACTCTGGTATAGGATTTTGCATATTGATGCCAAAATAAGTCTATTTTTGATACATTGGTATAAGCTTTAGCATATTGATACAAATTCAAAGTTACTTCCAATACTTTTAAACAGCTATTAAAAACGGGTTAGGGTATTAGATAATGCAAATTAATTGCTAGTTATTCAACTCATAGTTATGTCAGACACTAGTCTAGTTTATCACAGGAGTATACATCCTAAGTTTAACAGATATTATTTTGTGTACAGATTAATTATATAAAGATAGGTAATTTTCAAAAACTTCAGAGAACTACAGAACATGGCACTTAAAAGTGCCTTTATTATCTTAAAGATTCTTTGACAATGAGACAAGTCATCTCCTGGCAGTACCCCCTAACCCCCTGCCTACCTGAAAGAAGGTAATGAGCATCAAAGAACCTCCATATAGAAATGGCCTCAAATGTGGCAAACAAGCCACTCAGGTAAAGAAAATACCCTTGATTCACGACAGACAAATTCTTCTAAAAATGGACAAACTTAAATGCAGGACAAATCACTGCTGAACTCTGCCAAGACAGGGTAAGCAAGGCCTAAATAGTTCCTGTTTCACATATATGTCAGTCAAATATTCTGAGCCAGAAGGCTGAAGATGATGCTCCAACGTTACAGAGAGTTATGGATAACTGTTCAGACAGCACACTGTCTCTGTCAATTTTTATTTTTTGGAAGCTGCTAACATGCACTTCCTATTTACTCTAATAACTAATTTTATTCATTCTCAAGTCTCTGATGGGGTTGAAGACCAAATAGTCATAGTGCCACAATTAAACTTAAGTTGTTTAGAAGTTAAGAAATTTTTTTATATAGGTAATACCAATAAGGATAAAAGTTAATTTAGGTATAGAACTCTAAACTTGTCAAGATAGATAGAATAATCAGATACTGTCTCCTAAATTGCAAATACACATAGACTGGACATTTCACACATAGATTTTACCTAATAGTTTTCATAATCTCATAATTATTATTGTATTAAAAGAAAAGAAGCCTTATGAGTCTTTGGTCATAAATGAAAAAGGGGGAACTGAGGTAGGCATTCCATTGAACCTGCGATGGTCACGTGCATGAAAGTCATGCTGGCTTGCTATTCTTGTTGTTTTCAGCAGAAACCTCCTGTTTTGCTTGGTTAAGCCTCCTGTTTTGCTAGGTTAAGCCTTCTCTTTTGCTTAGTTAAGTTTCCTGTTTTGCATGGATATGTTTACTTGGAAAGTCCCTTGTAGTTTACTTATATAAGTGGTTTACTCTGTAATAAAGATGGCACCTTGATCAGAGCACTGTCTTGCTGTTACTTCCTTGTGTTCTCTGTCACTTTTAATTCCCAGACCCTTGTGCAGGCGGTTACTATTGGTGGTCATGAGAAATTACAAATGTAAATGTTCTGCCTCTTTGGGCTCCAGTTCAGACCCTTCATTCATTACTTTGTCAGAAATGGTCCCACAAGAATGACTTGAATCTGGCCTGAGGCTGTAAACCACTTCTTTGACTGAATGAGAGTATAGCTGTGTACTTCAATGAGATGAAGGTATTCCAAAATCCCCTTCAAAACAGAACACCAGTGGTTGTTAAATTATTCTATGTTGATGTGTCATGCTTTCTTCATAAAAGAACTTTTTTTTTCCTGTTTCTTTGTTACTGCACAGGGCACTTCCATACAACTGGTTGAATGCTGTCCAACTTTCATGCCTTTTAAGAGTATTCACAGAAAAACATATCAGTGCTGACAAAGGCTGTGAGAACTGCCTGTGGGAGGTGTCTGTGAGAAGTGAATTATGTGTGCATTAAAATTCTTTTTAATCGCGAGCTTTTCTTATTTTCTTTACCTTGATAAGTTTAAATATTCTTCCTATCTATTTACATCCAGATATTTGAATCTTTGTTCAAATTTCCCCATAAGATACTGAAAGTACTCTAACTTCTCCTATATCTGTCCTGAAGAATTTATTGATTCTCATTTATTTCTTATACCTAAGTCTCAGGTAAATATTTGCTTACCTAATTGTGTGGAACAAAAGTTCTTATGGTCATGAGTTGTTTGGATTGACCACTTGCTGGACAGAAGATGCCAAGTTCACTGAGGTGAATCTAAAATAACCCAAAGCAGAAAAGCCTGATTACTTTTCTAAATTTCTTTCTCTTAATTTTATAACTGATTCAATTTGGATAGCATAGATTTAGGTGAATGAACATCAATAGTTTTATTACATAAATAAGTTTCTATTAGTAGTGTTCATGCCTTTTGAAGATGACATTATTTATTTTAATTTTAGATATTTTTCTTTTCCAAGATATATTCCTAGAATATTTTAAACAAGTCACATAATTGAACTGGATAATTAATTCTGTTTGTGGAAGAAATAAGGGCATTTTCTATGTCCTGATGGCTAACTTACCATATTTGAAGCCATCTCCATATAGCAGTTCTTCTATGTTCACCATCATCTTTGAGGTAGTCTGGGTGCTGCCAGGAGTTGATCTGTCTTGTCAAATAATCCTTAAAATAATAAAATAACTTTAAATGCCTTATTCTGTAGGTCTCTGCAGTTTCTGAAGACATTATCCATTCATTTTTACATAATCTATATATAGAATCATTTCTCTTTGTTAAACCTAAAATATATATTCCTGTGATAAATATACTAGTGCCTCGCATGACCATGAATTGATCAACTAACAATTAACTTGCATTATTTAATTATCCTAGACAGTTTGTAATAGCAGATTTAAAAGCACTGAAAGTAAACATTGTATTTATAAATGAGTTGTATGTGTACAATACTTCATACCACAGTATATATATATATATGTGTGTGTGTGTGTGTGTGTGTGTGTGTAATAACTCTTGAATTCATATTATACCAAAATGCATACCAATGTATCAACATAACCATATTTAAAGATAAAAATATCACTAAATTGAAGAGTAGATACAATAATCTACCTTTTGTCTTATTATTCCTATAACATATTTCTATATTCTCCCTTCTTTTCAAATTATTTTTCTCCCTTTTTCCTTACCTAAGAAAGAAACATAGACAAAAAAATGAAAAAAGAGAATTCCTTGAGTCTAAGTTTTTATAACTTGTTTTTTTCTTTGATTAAGACCATTAATAAATTCTAACCATCCCTTAATGACAATAAACTTCCATAGCTCCCCACAAACAACCAAAAACCTATCCATTACTCTTTAAGGAAAATGGGACATTGTATTTTTACGTTGATTCCTGCTGATTTGGGATTGTAGGATACATTTTGGGGGCTCAGATAAAATTGGGAAAAACACATAAGCAAGCTACCAATAACATTTGTGATTCAGTCTCTAAATGGTGAAAAATTTTCAGGCATAACCTTTCACGTCTCAGGCAATTTCAGTGCTATTTCAATGTAGCAGGTTCAGCAATATAAGTTATCTGCCTGTTCTGCAGTTTGCAATCATATAGTTAAGAGCGATTTAATTTACCTGTATCTCTTTTACCTTGGTCTATTTTATTTTGACCTCTCTCAAAGAGAATATATAATATTACCATTATCATTGAACATGCAATCATTTTTATGTTGAAACCAAAACAAGATTGTATAGTGTCTAACTATCTTTCTCTGTCCTCTTGGGTACCTGTTACATATGGCTGAACCACCACCTGTCCCCTGCAAGAGCACCTTATATATAAAGGAATAAGCCAGTTGCCACAGGCAACAGAAAAGGCATTACTTTTTAATTAGACTTTATAAAAACGTCTTTCCATCATTAATGTCCAAGCACACCCTAGGAAACTTGTACCTAGGTATTGACATTTGTTTCGGCATCTTTGTCACACCCTTTCTTTCATATGGAAGGGGAGGTTTTTTTTCCTTATAGACAAACTTTATATAAATTATTTTCTACCTTTAGTGTTTAAGCATACTTTAGGCATCTTATACCTACATTTGTTTCTACATCTGTTGTGGTTATCTTTGCCCTGCCCCTTCTTTCATATTGAACAGGCAGTTTTGTCTTTACAGCCATTCTGTTTGGGGTCCTAACTTAGGCTGGTGTGTACTTTGCCAGCTGTATAGTCCTCTGTGTCTCTTCATGTCAGGTGTGACCCCAGTCAACAATTGAAATAGGTGACTAAAAGATTCTTTTACATGTGGTGCTCAACATCATGGGTAGGAAAATCCAACATTATTGAAGAAGAAACCCCACAAATGTTGCTGAAGAGAGGACTTCTAGCAGAAACATTGTAGAGGACAGTAGTCATCTGACAGAAAGCTGCAGAGGAGAAAATCACCTGGAATCATCTACAGAGAAAACTTCAGTCCTCTATGTTTGTCTTGATACCCAGGCAGAATTGGGAGTCCTCAGAGAAGAGGGAACCTTGAGACCAGAACATGGAATGACACAGGAGTCACTCAGACAGCAAATCATCATTGAATCACAATAAGCCACCCCAAAAGACAATTTTAATTATATGGGGCAACCTTGTTTGATTGAGTTGGTGCTGAGACCAAAGCAAACACAAGGACAAGGAATAAACCTAAGAGAGTTTTCAGCTGCTTAGGAGCCACCCTAGAGATGGATAACGATCTGGCCTGGGACAGTGACAATGACAGCAGCAGCTCTGTCTTGAAGTATGCTGGTGTCCCAAAGAAGTCAGTCCAGCCAGCACTGACTGTCAAAGCCAAGCACACAAGCTCAGCAATCACAACAACAACTACCACTCTAAAGCCGCAGCACCTGGAGCTTCAGCTATCTCGCTGGCTGGAGAAGAAGCCAGTGTCCCTGCACAAAGTCAGTGTCCTTTAGATACTGGGCAAGGCTGCCATTGTGTCTGAGGCACAGGACAGTCAGGTTACAAGGACCAAGAGTAAGTCCTAGCTGAGGCCAAGTTTGCCATTAAAAGGGCCAGTGGGAATAGCACCAGAGAGAGCCTTGGTGCCTGCCCAAATGGACCATGCAGGCACTGTGAGCATGTTCTGAAGACTGGGCTGAAGGATCTGCTAGCTGCACACAGGGTTGGGTGTAGCACGGATGGCAGGAAAGTAGGGTCCTTCTTACATCCTTCCAGCCTTTGCTCACCTGTCCTTCCTCTCAGCTCTAGATGACACAGGATTGGCTTTCTCTGGCATTCATGTGGGTTCCAGGCACTCCAGGACACAGGCAGTTTTCCTGGTCCTAGATGTTCCTTTGGCATGATCATGATCTTGCCTGCTCTGGGACTCTCTCTTCTTCCCTGCCCCTGTCCTCTGTGCACTAACTGTGGCCTTGGCAGATTCCCCTTTTCTACCTCTCCCCAAAGCAAGGAGCTTTGAGCCTTTCATGTACTCTACCCGAATAAGTGACATCTGCTGTCTGATGCCCTCTTGTCTTGCTGCCCCACCACTGAGCTGTCACCTGGAGGGATGCCTTTCATCCTGCCCTGTGACTTACTTCCCTCTTCTACCCTTCCCCCACCTGCTGTAGTGCCTCTCTCTCTCTGTCTTCACTCTTCATTTCTGTTTTCTACCTCTGTGGCAAGAACTGACCATCTGCTGTATTCTACCAGACCCCCTCTATCTCTGGCTTCAAGGGCCCCCTCATTAACAATGGTTTCTAACCTATAAAAACTGTTAGCTACCCTCCATTCCCAGACTCAAGGGACTCCCCCATACCCAGACCTGCAGCTGGGGCATCTCTGCTTCCTTGCCTTGGATTATTGTTTGGTGGATCTTATTCTTTGGTGGGCAACAGACACTGGGAAGGAGTGGAGTAGGGAGGAAAGATAACAACTATTTTAATATATTTTTGTGACCTGAAAACTGTTTTCTTCTCTCTCATTCAGTGGGAGCCACAGGTCTGTTCTTCAAACCAACAACACACTGTGCACTGATGAAAGGCTGGGCCCAAAGCACCAGGACCTGAGTTAAAAAGAATAATGGTGATAATTTTCTAGGTGAAGCCATCTTCTCTCCTAACAGCTGCAGTGGTCTCTCACTACAGCTTCCCCTGTCAATTTCACCATTCTGCTACTCTGCCTTTCAGTAGCATGTTTTTACTTGGATCTCATTCTGTAGTTCTAGATTACCAGGAATTCCATATATAGACCAGTCTGGCCTTGAACTCTCAAGAGACCAGCTTGCCTCTGCCTCCCAAGTACTGGGTTTAAAGGCTTTTGCCACCATACCCAGTTGGCTTTATGTTCTCTTTCTTTTTCTTTCTTTCTCTCTTTCTTTCTTTCTTTCTTTCTTTCTTTCTTTCTTTCTTTCTTTCT
>NW_026585689.1:23347894-23368721 GCF_907164565.1 Psammomys obesus
TTCTTTCTTTCTTTCTTTCTTTCTTTCTTTCTTTCTTTCTTTCTTTCTTCCATGATATATTGCAAAGTAAGACTTGGAACTTCTCCTTTAAGAAACAAAAGCAAAATTTTATAAAGTCCTTATGAGACCTGATTGGCTAGGGTCAGAAGGAGGAGATGGCAGACCGCCCTATCAGTGAACTTGGAGAGGGGCATGGGAGGAGATGAGGGAGGAAGGATGGGATTTGGAGGAAAAGAGAGAGGTTGCTACAGCTAGGATACAAAGTGAATAAACTGTAATTAATATAAAAATACTTTTTAAAAGTACCATTTACAGACTAATGCTGGTATTTTATAATTGTGGTAGAGAAAAACTGTCATTTGAAAAGTGACAAGAAGATGTCTGCTCAGAAATGACTAATACTGTAGCCTGTTCGGGGGTGGGGGGTGATTGGTGGTCAGCTCTTACTGCAGTGATAAGGACAAATCTATTCCCTTTCTAAAGAAGTAATTTTATATACTAGTCAAAAAACTCAGAACATTTCTACAGCAATTGTTTTTATGAGGGTGTCCACACTGACAGTGTATTTTTGCTGATGATTTTTAAAACAGCAGAAGTTCTCTTGCAAGTAGCTATCATCAATGAACTATTTTTATGAAGCAGAGAGAAGCAACCTTATTTGATACTTTAGAGACCATAAAAATAAATGGCAGACTTCTTTTATAATAGTTTAAAGAAAATTAGTTGTTATGATTTCAAACATTTTTTAAACCTTTCTGATGGTATTACAAGAAATTATGCAGAATTATGAAGAATTTAAATGTTTGCAAGTGATTTCATAATGAGTCATGATAACTCTCCAACAAATAGTTTGATTTAAATGTAAAAAATTACATATTTACAGTATGAAATACGTGTTTTAAAATTCAAATACAAGCAGACCTGTGCTGGAAAATGGGTTTGGATTTTCAAAGACAAAACATGTCCATTCCTTTGTGGAGTAAAGTCATTATTTTTTTTTTATTCAAAATTTAAAAGAGCATTTTAAAATTAAATTTGGGATTGTAAAAGGCATGTATTTTCAAAAGTTCAGGAATGCTTAAATCTAAATTCAATTATTTATATCTGTGTTTTTATATATTCACTCAAGTATATATGAGAAAGAGTATGCAGGCATAAAATGTGCATTAAGCATGCATAGAGAGATTGACAGCAAGTGGGAGAAATTTTCAATATTTTAGTATTAAAGTATATTCCAAAAATACTAAATTATATCAACCACCTATATGTGAGATCTTTGACAAACAAGGTTTTTCTTTTCTTTCTTTCTTTTTTTTATGTATCATGTAGTAATGTTTCCAGAATAAAGTTCCAATTTGTATTCAGGGTTTCTGTCCAATTTTTGATTAAGTCCTCACACCTGATGCCTAGTGGATGGTGGGCCACAGGAATTTAAATCAATATTAAGAACACAGGCCATGCTGGCTCTAATAAGCAGGAAATAAAAGCTAACATCTGCTGCTCCTGTTTCCCAAGTCTATTCACTCTTTTGTTGATATAATCTTTTTCAATATTGATAATCTCCCAGCAAAATTTTTCATCGTAAATGTTTTGAATATTTTAAGTGTAACCAATAACTTTTTTACTATGCCCCCTCCCCCACAGAGGGTCCTTGGTACTTATTGATACTCAGTTCAATTATGATGGTACTTTCATCAACCTCACTGCTTTACCAGATTATTATTTTAACATGCAGTTAAGTATAAGTATTTCCATAAAGTGTATTGTTGTGGACTGTGTAAAGTTTACCCTTGTTTATTCAGATGCTAATTTCTCTACTGTCTGTTTCAATCTGAACATGTCGTTGTGATGTTTATTCTAAATGTCTCCTGTCTCAAGCTTGTGTAAACATGCCCATGATTTTTTTTTTTTTATCTGTTATGCCAATAAAACATCAGCCAGCCAATTCTCTGAGAAACAAAGAGAATATGATGGACTATCTTTGACCAGCAAGTGGTGAAGAAAGAGGAAAAAAGTAAAGATGGAACAAGGAGAGGACCAAGATATATCAGGAGGAATGAACTGGTCCTAGGAGATGATTAAAAAGCAAGTATGACTGAGAAATCTGAATGAGAGAAGCTAGACTAGCTTGGAGGTTTAGGATGGGGTAATGTTCAATATTTGGCTCTAGGATAATTAAATAAATCATAGTCTCAGTGTGTGTTTTTGTGGGGGGGAAACTAGCTGGTTACAGAGTAACTGCATTACTAATAATATAAATCAATATCACTTATTAATAATCATTCTACAGTGTATGTTTTATCTGTCCTTATTTGTTCATTCCAAACCCCCAATCCAAACCCATGAACTGTTAAATCCTTTCCACTCTATTCAAATTGCATCTTGAAAAAGTCCATCTTCAGTTCTTTAGTGATACTCTTACTCACTAGCTGGTTCTATCATAACTGATGTAATTAACTTGTAGCTCAGTCTTTTCCCTTCAGTGTATCAAATACATTATGGACAAGTGAATCTTAAAATATGGTGCTAATCATGTTATTCCGTTGTCCCTGATTATTTTCTTAAGTGGAATTTCCTGGTTTCTATGAAGACTCAGTTGTGTCACATGAGTAAGTTTTTCGTTTTAGGTCCCAAGTGTGGAATGTGGGAGTGTTCTCTACCTCAGAGGACAAATGCATGATCTTTGTGAGTTAAAAACTCTGGTGAGAGGGCAAGTCATGTTTTGCTAGAATCTGTGTCCTGAGGGGGTGTGGTTTTTCCTAATGATATTCTCTTTTCTCTACTTCTGGTCATTGGATTGGAAAAGAGGTAAAAGTTTTAAGAGCCCTAAATAAAATGAGTTTTTGAAAAATTTAAGCCTACACTTTTCATATCTAGCCAAACACATAGAAATTTCTTTGGTAGGCATTCAATCTCTATTAGCATAGGAACATGATTTTGTAGACCTTTTATGTATGAGACACATACACTGAGAATCTCTGGCCCTCCAAGATGAGGGGAACAGCATTTTTGTTTTCAACAATATTAAATATTCTATAAAAGAAAAACACATGCATGATAGCCTCATTATTTGGGGGTGAATACAAAATTTATACACAAAAATAATTATTAAGTCTATTTCCTAAGAATAGAACATAAAACATATTTTGATTAGAATTGTTATTCTGTAATTTGATACTACACTACAAATTATTAACTCCTCATAAGTATTTAGTAATCCCTTTCTTTTTTTTTTAATCTTTTTTTTAATCCCTTTCTTATACATACAGATTCTTTGGTAGCCTAAAGTTTTATAACAATGCCTTTTGTAAAATGAAAGAAGTATTTTATCACTGAATCTCCGTGAAAAAAATTTATGTCATTTTTGTAAACTTGGCAATGACAATAAGTCTGTTTTATATTCTCTGACTTTATAAAACCCCTTGAGGTCGCCGTACAATGTTTCATATTTAATGAACATTCAGTAAAATAAATGTAGAATAGTTTAAAAACATGTAAAAACAGGTCTCCTTGTGGTTTAAATTTGCATATGTTTGATTGCAAACAGTGGAAAAGTTTGTATTCTTTTATTATCTACACGTGGTTGTTCTTTCTGGAAGAAAAAGCTAAACTCTACATATTTCAGTTATAATTTGAAGAAGAAATGCCACTAAGAGGTTTCTATGATAAATCCTATGTCAGCAGATCATGTGTGATTTTGAAATATTCTAGAAATATTAAGAGCTGAGGCCTATCTGCAGGAAATAGATTAATATATATATATATATATATATATATATATATATATATATAATACATATATATATGCTTTTACTTATATTGTATCCATATGCTTCTCTCTCTCTTTCTCTCTCTCTCACACACACGCAAATACATATATATGTTATCCTCTTCCTGTGTGCATTGAGATTAGAAGCATCCGCCATACTTTCTTTTTTTTTTAATTTTATTTTTCTCATTAGTTACATTTTGTTAATTCTGTATCCCTCATTCCCTCCCCAGTCCCACCCTCCCTCCCTCATCTCCTCCATGCCCCTTTCTAAGTCCACTGATAGGGGAGGACCTCCTCCCCTTTCATATGACTCCGCGCCATACTTTCTACATTCATGATTCCTCATCACAGTTCTAGAACCAATGTACTGTGGCTAATATTCGAAAACTGTGAGTTCAAATAAATTATTCTTCCTTTTAAGTTTTTTCTTAAAATTTTTTTCTCATAATAACCTTAAAAAAGATAAACCACAGGATATTTTGAACTTCTTTATATAAGATATATGTGTTCAGTATCTTTGCTGACTACGTGTAATATAAACATTTTTCAAAATCCATATAGTTTGGAATGGTGTTTAATATAGAAAAATTAATAGTGTTTAATTTAAAAAAATCAACAGTTTTCATTTCTTAACAATTTTATTATCAAATGCCCATCACTCATTCTCTTAGCCATCTTACTGTGGAATTAAAATATATATTATATTTCATTTTAGTCCTCTGTTTAAATTTTAGGGTGTTTAACATTTAAGTAACTAAGATATTTTCTGATCTTAACTATATGGAATAAACATATACTTTTCCAATAAAAAAAATTAACTTAAAAATTTATGGAGTTACAGAACTATTTAAAATATGGATACTAAACTGATCATGAAAGACTAGCTGTAAGACACCACTAAAATTATATGAAATAAGAGAGAAGAACATTTGTGAGAAAAGCAATAGTTACATATGTAACAAAGGATTCTCAAGCTTTATGCATGGAAATTACAGAGGTGTTGTAGAGTTGAAAATCATTTAAACATGGGCAAAACACTAAAAGAGATATACAGATTTGCATATTTAATTTTATTTTATGTGCATTCGTATGAATGTGTCAAATCCCGTGGAACTGAGGTCACAGATAGGTGTGAGCTGCCATGTGGGTACTGGGAACCGAATCTGGGTCCCTTGGAAGAACAGACCATGCTCTTAACCACTGAGCCATTTCTCCATTCCTGAATAATTACATTTTATAATATAGAAAACAACAAACATGAAGAATTAACATTTAAAAAATGATTGGGCAGTCTCAATAATTGAATATGCAGTCCAAATATTATGATCCTATTTTCATGAAGTATTCATTTCTAGATATTTATTCTAATAACACCATTCACAACAACGTTAAAAAGCATGTCTATCAAACAGAAAGTTAAATATTAAGAAATATAACCATAAATCTAAAATCAATGTCGATACATCTAAAATAAAGAGAAATATATAACAACTTTGTTATGTATATATTTATGTCTAACTATAGTAAAAACAATAACAATGGGATTTGTTATAATATAAAATACCAGAAAAAGTAGTTTATACAAAAGAGACATGATTCAAGATAAAATTCAGTAAATTCTGAAATTTGAAATTTGTAAATTAATACAGTAAAATGAAAAAAGCTTAAATCAGACAATAGACATGAAAAAGTACAGACAAAACTGAGGTGTGAAGTGACGCTGGTGAAAGATATTAATGTCAGAATTTTAATGGTGTGTTAGAAAAATAAAGGACAGGAAGGTTCCAAGATGGCGGCTACCAGTGTGCACCATAACTAAGGGCAGAGGATCTGAGCCTCTGATGTAGATGAGTGGACTGGCTGTTGAATACAGAGTATTGGACTTGATGCTTCCCAGGACCAGAGGGGACATTTTGTGAGTTGGGGACAATAGGATACAGGCCCTATGGCTGTCACCCAATCTGGGTATCTCAAACTGTGAAACCCTGTATTTTCTGTACACCCCAGCAAGTGTGGAACCGAGGTCCAGGACAGCCAGACATAGAATCCTTCCTGCTCCCCAGAGGGTAGTTGCAGGTTTCCTCAGACATTTGGGGTCAATTAGATCCAAGCCTCATGGCCATTTCCCTGGTCTGAAAGCCACAAACCCTGGGCCTCCAGCACTCTCCATGTAGGAGAGCAAATGTGGAGCTCAAGGTCCAGGGACCCGATATTCTAACAGCCAGACATTATTTGTGCTGGTCACCCGGTGGAGACAGGGAAAACAATGGAAGCACACACATCGTGGATCCAGAATAGAACAGCTGGGGCTCATGTGAGTGGCAGAGACATGGAGCCTGGCGGGCCTCTGGGTTGTGACTCAGCTCCCTTCTGAGACACCTGAGATTGCCACTTATGCCTAGCCCATTTGAGCACCTGTGCACAGAAGTCCAGCCCAACTACACCATTCTCCTGCACCCTGCCCTTCTCATGCACAAACCCTGAAAATCAATGCACCCTCCAGCGTAAGCACAGGCCCCTAAGTCTGCACATGCCCTCTCACTCTCGCCCTGCACTTCAAGGCACTTGCCCCAGTGCCTGGGCCCCTCAAGACAATAGTACCAGCAACTTCCAATTCTTAGCTACAGCACCTAGACTTGAGCCCCTGGAACTTGTCATCTTCCTGTAGACTACTCCAGATTCCTGAGACAGGTGGACCCAGTCTGCCGTACAGGCTCCAGGAGCAAACATTCAAGGCTACAGAAAACCAGATGGCTAGAGGCCAGCATAAAAATACAATCAACAAAACTCAGGACATCGTGGCTTCACCAGAATATCCCCAAATCAACAGATATGCTAATGCAACTAAAACACAGGAAATTATCTTAAATTTATGATTATGCAGTTATTAGAGGCACATGAAGAGGAAACTAACAAATAAAGGCCACTGTGGACAGACCGAAATCCACAATCAAACAGATGAAAGAAATGAATAAAACCATTCAAGACATGAAAACATTACTAAAATAAAGAAGAGACAAACTGAGAAAACCCCAGAGATGGAGAACTTAGAGAAGAGACCAGCAGAAGTAAGCATCACAAACAGAATGCAAAAGATGGAAAGAGAATCTTAGGCACTGAAGATACAATTATAGACATCAAAATCTCTTTCAAAGAAAATATAAAAATGAAGATCCTGACACAAATACCTAAGAAATCAGGAAAACCATGAAAAGAAGAAACCTAAGATTAATAGGAATAGACAAAAATGAAGATTCTGGGCTCCAAGGTCCAAAAAAATACTTTCAAGAAAATCATAGAAGAAAATTTTCCAAACCATAAACGATGCCCTTAAATATGCAAGAGGCTTACAGAACACAAATAGAGTAGACTAGAAAAGAAAGTCCTCCTGCCACATAAAAATCAGAACACCAAATCTACAAAACAAAGAAAAAAGACTAAAAATGGCAAGGGAAAAGGGCTAAGTAACACATAAAGGCAGACCTATTAGAATCACAGCAGATTTCTCAACAGAGACTGTAAAAGCAAGAAGGGCCTGGACAGATGTCATGCAGTCACTGAGAGACCACCGATGCCAACCCATTCTACTACACTCAGGAAAACTTTCAGTCAACATAGATGGAGAAAATGAAATTTTCCATGACATAACAAAATTTAAACAATATATACACAGCAACTCAGCACTATAGAAGACACTAGAAGGAAAATTCCAAACCAACAAAAAAACACAGGATAAAGACACCATCACAACAAAAAAGCAAAAAGAAACAAGCACCAACTCTAAAATAACAGGAACAATCATAGTCACTAATATCTATTAATATGAATGGTCTCAACTCTCCAATTAAAAGACAAGATTAAAAGAATAGTTGTGGAAACAAGATAGAGCATTCTGCTGCATTCAAGAAACAGACCTCTGCAACAGAGATAGACTCTACTTCAGAATAAAGGGCAGAAAAGGGTTTTCCAAACAAATGGACACAAGATGTAGTTGCCACCTCCAATAAAATAGACTTTCAGCCAAAATTAATCAAAAGAGATGGGGAGAAACACTTTATTCTCATGAAAGGAAATTTCCACCATGAACACATCAGAATCCTGACTATCTATGTCTTAAATACAAGAGGTCTTGCATTTGTATATAAAAAAAATATATTAAAGCTAAAATCACACATTGATCCTAACACATGAATATTGGGAGACTTCAACACTCCACTATCACCAAGGGACAGATCATTGAGACAGAAGCTATAGAGAAAAAAATGACACTTACAGAGGACTTAAATCAAATGGACCTAATAGATGTCTATAGAACTTTTCACCCAAACACAAAAGAATATACCTTCTTCTCAGCATCGCAGAGAACCTTCTCCAAAATTGACCATATAATCAGGCACAAAGCAAGCCCCAGCAGATAGAAGTAGTCTGAAATAATACCTTGTATCACATCAGACCACCATGGTCTAAAACTAGACTTCAACAATAACAGAAATAGAAAAATCCTACATAACAATGGAAGCTGAACATCTCTCCATTCAATGATAGCTGGGTCAGGGAAGAAATGAAGAAAAAAATTAAAGACTACTTAGAATTCAATGAAAATGAAGGCCCAACTTACCCAAATTTATGGGACACAATGAAAACAGTTCTAAGAGGAAAGTTCATAGGATTAAGTGCCTTCATAAAGAAATTTCAGATGTCTCAAACAAGCGATTTAATGGCACGTGTGAAAGCAAAGAAAAAGAACAAAAAAAAAAAAAAGAAAAAGAAGAAAGTAGACACACCCAAGAGGAGTAGACTACTGTAAATAATCAAACTCAGAGCTGAAATCAATAAATTAAAAACAAAGTGAACAATTTAAAGAATCAGCAAAACCAAGAGATGGTTTTTGGAGAAAATCAACAAAATATAAAAACCCTTGGCCAAATTAACTAAAATGTAGAGAGACACTATACAAATCAACAAAATCAGAAATGAAAAGGGGGAAATAACAATAGACATTGAGGAAATCCAAAGAATCATTAGGCCCTATTTCAAAAGCTTATATTCCACACAATTTAAAAATCTAAATGCAATGAACAATTTTCTGGATAGATTCCATTTACTGAAACAATCAAGATCAGGAAAATAAATCAAATAGTCCTATATCCCCTAAGAGAAAGGTCATCAAAAGTCTCCTATCCAAAAACAGGCCAGATGATTTCAGTGCTGAATTCTACTAGACCTTCCAAGAGCTAATTATAACACTCTTCAAACATTTTCACAAAATAGAAAAAAAGAAAGAATATTACTAGACCCATTCTATAAGGCCACACTCACCTTGATACCTAAACCACACAAAGACCCAACAAAGAAAGAGAATTTCAGACCAATCTCTCTTATGAACATTGATGTAAAAATAGAATACTTGCAAACCTAAACGAAAACAGTTCAAAGATGAAGATACCTGATAAGCTAGGGTCATATAGTAGGGGAGGAGGACCTCCCCTATCAGTGGACTTAGAAAGGGGCAGGGAGGAGTTGAAGGATAAACTGTGGGATTGGGAGGGAATGAGGGAGCAAGCTACAGCTGGGATACAAAGTTAATAAACTGTAACTAACATTAAAAAAATAAAAAGACATCATTTACCATGACAAAGCAAGCTTCATTCTAGGCATGCAAGGGGTGGTTCAATATAGGTAAATAAAAAAAAAGAAAAAAAAAAAGAAAGAAAGAAAAAACCCACAAGTTCATCTCTGTAGATGTTGGAAATGCAATGGACAATTCCAACAACTGTTCATGTTTAAAGTCTTATAGAGATCAGGGATACAAAGAACATACCTAAATACAGTAAAGGCAATAAACAGCAAGCATATAGCCAACATGAAACTAAAAAAAAAAAGAAACTTAAATCAACCCCAGTAAAATTAGGTACAAGGCAAGGCTGACCACTCTCTCTGTATCTCTTCAACATATTACTGGAAGTCCTAGTTAGAGCAATAAGGCAACTAAAGAAGATTAGGGGGATATAAATTTAAAAGGAAGAAGTCACTATTGACAGATAATATGATAGTATACATGAGTGATCCTAAAAAGTCTACCAGAGAACTCAAACAACTAATAAAAATCTTCAATAAAGTGGCTGGATACAAAATTAATTTAAAAAAATCACAATACTGAAGTGTACAAAAGAAAAACAGGCTAAGAAAGAAATTCAGGAAACAACACCCTTCACAATAGCCAAAAATAACATAAAGTACCTTAGTGTAACTCTAACCAAGCAAAAGAAAGACCTATATGAGAAAAAAAAAAAAAAAACATTGATGAAAGAAATTGAAGAAGATATCAGAAGGTGGAAAGATCTCTCATGCTCATGGATAAGTAAGATTAACATAGTAAAAATGGCTATCCTACCAAAAGCAGTCTACAGATACAATGCAATTCCCATCAAAATAGCAATATGATCCTTCTTTTTAAATTATTTTTAAAATATTAGTTACAGTTTCTAAACTTTGTATCCCAGCTGTAGCCTGCTTCCTCATTCCCTCCCAATCCCCCCTCTCTCCCTCATTTCCTCCCTACCACTTTCCAAGTCCACAATTAGTGGAGGTCCCTTTTATAAACTATTCCCTGAATCTTGTAAGGCATTTTACAAGTATCTAGATTATGATGCCAGATTAAATACTGAGATCCACATGACTGAACAAGGGAATCAAGTAAATGCATTGACTTTTTTGGAGCTGGAACTAAGGTCATGAGCACCAGACCATTCCCAAGTTGTTCAAGAGTTTCACAGTACATAGTTATTTTTGTATAATTAGACAATAAACTTCTAATGTTCAATAGGAAGAAGAAAAGGAGAGGAACATAAACATTTACATTCCAGAAATCAAAATCTCAAGTTTTTATGAGCAATAAAGGAGATGTTTTCATTATATTGTTCTCTAAGATACTAGGAAGTTTTCTATACAAAAAAAAAAATAGTCTTTCAAAAACATTATCTCTAATGAAGCCTTGATCAAACAGACAATATATACTGAAAGTGTGGTGCAGCAAAGATTTTAGTACAACACACATTAATACAACAATTATAATTTTGGGGATAAAAATGCTCTATGATAAATACATGAGTTAGAAAGTGATTCAAAATGTTATTCAGTTTTGTAGTAGGAAGCAATAATGCATGCTTCCCACAAATATTTTAAGGTCAAAAAATACAACAATGTGGATTTATACATATATGAACAAAGGTTAAATAAGTGTATACATAAAATACACAAAACTTGTCAACAAAATTAATTATTCATTCACAGTAAAGCTGGAGTAAAGCAGTTCCCAGAATAAAACCTTCAGCTTTCAACACTGATCTTAAGAAAATCTAGAGCCACTTATATTTGGCCATTTTGAATTTAATACTTAAGTGTACCTGAAGTGTTTGCCTGATCTTTTTTCAAAGTTCTTACGCACCACATTTTCTTTATTAATTACTTGTTACATTTCTATAACACAAATATTATAAACAGATTTGACACTGTAACATATGTACTGTATTATAAAAAAATTAAAGTACAACAGTTTTTTTTTTTTTTTTTTTTTTTATCCATTCCTCCATTGACGGACATCTGGATTGTTTCCAGATTCTGGCTATTACAAATAAAGCTGCTACAAACATGGTTGAGCAAATCTCCTTGTTGTGTACTTGATATATATCTTTTGGATATATTCCTAGGAGTGGTATAGCTGGATCTTGAGGAAGCACTATTCCTAATTGTCTGAAAAAGCATCAGATTGATTTCCAAAGTGGTTCTACAAGTTTACATTCCCACCAGCAATGGAGGAGGGTTCCCCTTTCTCCACAACCTCTCCAGCATGTGCTGTCACTTGAGTTTTTGATGTTAGCCATTCTGATGGTTGTAAGGTGAAATCTCAGGGTCATTTTGATTTGCATCTCCCTGATGGCTAAAGACGAGCATTTCTTTAAGTGTTTCTCTGCCATTATATATTCCTCTATAGAGAATTCTCTATTTAGCTCCGTATCCCATTTTTTAATTGGATTGCTTGATTTATTGCTTTTTAACTTCTTTAGTTCTTTATATATTCTGGATATCAGACCTCTGTCAGATATAGGGTAGGTGAAGATCCTTTCCCAGTCTGTCGAATGTCGTTTTGTTTTGACAACAGTGTCCGTTGCTTTATAGAAGTTTTTCAGTTTAATGATACAGAAATTGTGGTACTTTTACACAATGGAATACTACTCAGCAATTAAAAACAAGTAAATCATGAAATTTGCAGGCAAATAGTGGGATCTAGAAACGATCATCCTGAGTGAAGTATCCCAGGAGCAGAAAGACACACATGGTTATACTCACTTATAAATGGATACTAGACTTGTAAGATAGGATAAACATACTAAAATCTGTAAATCTAAAGAAGATAAACAAGAAAGAGGAACCAGTGTAAGATGATCAATCCTCACTTAGAAAGACAGATTGGATAGATATTGGAAGTAGGAGAAAGAAAGTACCAGCACAGGAACCTACTGCAGAGGGTTTCTGAAAGACTCTACCTAGCAATGTATCAAAGCGGATGTTGAGACTCATAACCAAACCTTGGGCAGAGTGCTGGAAACCATATTAAAATAGGGGGAATTAGTATGACCTGGAGCAGACAGGAACTCCACAAGGACCAAATATATCTGGGCACAGGGGTCTTTTATGAGACTGTATCTACAACCAAGGACCATGTATGGATATAACCTAGAACCCCTTCTCGGATGTAGCCCATGGTAGTTAAGTATCCAAGTGGGTTCCCTAGTAAGGGAAGAGGGACAATTTCTGACATGAACTCAATGGCTGACTCTTCGACTCTCCCTGCCTCAGAGGGAGGAGCAGCCTTACTAGGCCACAGAGGAGGACATTTCAACCAGTCCTGAAGATACCTGGTAAGCTAGGGTCAGATGGAAGGGGAGGAGGCCTCCCTTAGTAGTGGACTTGGAAAGGGGAAGGGAGAAGATAAGGGAGGGAGGGTGGGATTGGGAGGGAATGATGGAGGGACTATGGCTGGGATACAAAGTAAATAACCTGTGATTAAAATAAAAATTATTCAAAAAATAAAATTAAAATGCTTTTACTAAAAATAATTGAATCATAAACATTAAGCATCAAACCATTGTACAACACCAAATATTATTAGCCTCAAATGTACATCCTGGCCTCTATCATACTGAAATCACTTTTTTTTTTTTTTTTTTTTACTAGTTTGGGATATGACCTTTATTGAGCTTATCCACCAGAGTGCAAATAATGTCTGTACAAAACCAAATGTTTGTTACTATAACTTCTGCATCACAATTAAAATCCAAACAGTTTTTTAAAGACAGTCAACTCAATCAAAAACCCCACTACTTCAGAATCAATAGCTTCTTTGAAGCCACAGTAACACTTAAATATGGTTAAGACTCAAATGCAGAAATTTGGTTGGCTGGAAGGCTAATTAAGCCTCCAACTTGCTCAAATAGAATTACAAAAAAGGCAAAACTGTGTTTTTCACAGAGATACAGTCCACTGGAATCACCAACACTGGACAGCTGTTAAGAATATTTAGAGTCCTGAGATTATAAGAAATCCAGGTATCCTTAGACGGTCTTCTGTTGTCCTTTCTTCCCAATCAGAGATTTGTGGATATGTGGGATGACACCACCACCAGCAATTATAGCCTTGATCAGAGAGTCCAACTCTTCATCTCCACGAATAGCAAGTTGCAAATGACGAGCGAGGGGTAATACGTTTTACCTTTAAGTCTTTTGATGCATTTCCTGCCAATTCAAGTACCTCTGCGGTGAGGTACTCCAGGATGGCTGCGCTGTACACAGCGGCGGTCGCGCCCACACGTCCGTGGCTGGTTGTCCTAGATTTCAGGTGTCGAGGAATACGGCCCACAGGGAACTGCAAGCCGGCTCGCTGCGAGCGGGAAACCGCCTTTGTCTTGGCCTTTCCGGAGTCCTTTCCAGCCTGACCGCCAGCCATCTCGGACTGTGCTGAAGCTCGGATAAGAGAGGAAGAGACGAGGCCAGACAGACGCACAGCGAGATCCCGGCGCCCACTCCTCTGTCGTACCACGATTCAAATTGCCCTGAAATCACTTTTGAGAGCACATGCTTGCACCTGGTTATAAAATAGCACTTGGCATGCTGAGACGACATGATAGCCCAGTGTTTGAGGCCAGCCTGGGCTACTGAAATACAAGGCAAAATTTTGTTGCAAAAGAGAGAGAGAGAGAGAGAAAGAGAGAGAGAGAGAGAAAGGGAGAAAGAGAGAGTGAAGGAGAGAATATTTATTTTTAAAATGTCTTTTAAAAAATACAGAGATACACATTAAATATTTTAGAACTTTGTATTTTGAATAATTATTATGATAATAATATGGAAGTTTCAAAATCTTTACATTAGGAAACTTTATTATGTTGAAAAACTACCCCTAAACCTGGCGTGTTTACTTGAGGGTTGTTAATAAGCTACTTTTCTATTGTTGTGGTAAAATGCCATGATCTAGGAAACCTAGAAACAGATTATTTTTGGCGGGGGTTCAGATAAGAATCCATGATGCAAGAGCAGAGGCTTGTTGGTACGTCAGGAAGCTGAAGACTCGTCTCTCAAAACCACACACACAAAGCAGAGAATGCAGTGGGAATGGTGAAGGCGATATGAAATCTCAAAGCCTTTTCTTCTGATGTGCTTTTTCTAAAATTTCATTAATGAGGTTACTGTCCCAGTTGAAAAATTTGAGCCAAAACTCAGTAGAAACTGACCAGTGAATATGCTAAGGCAGGCTAGCAAGTTAACATTTCCATTCACAGAATATATAATACATTACTGCATATTTAAAGCTACTTTCTTAGATGCCCATGAGATACATAATATCCTGTTAAAAATATAGAACTTTTACTTTTTGTAATGTTAAATATGAAAGGGAATGAAAGAAGTTCAAAATAAATTTCTGAAAATATCCAACATTCAGTTAAGGTATAGGAAGTTACACCGTTACAAAGACAAAAATAAAATCTTCAAATTTAATATTTTAAGCGTGTTAAATAACTAACCTCTAGAGTCTGTAGGGGAAACTAAGTTATCTTTTAAAATCTGTGTAGAGAATAAGAATTAGAAAAAATAATGTGCTCTAATCTAACATTATGTGGCTAATCAAAAAGAATTTCAGTGCCCCTTACTTTATATACATCACATATTATTTTCTTTGGAGAGGGAATAATAGACTGTTTTGTGTCTACCATAAAATTATGAAAATACTTAGGTAAGATAAATGCAAAACTGATCTATATAAAAAATATGCCAAAGAAAATATATCAGAAAGAGAACTGGCTTCAGAAAAATAAATGTAGGCTCAAAGAATCCGGTTTAAAAACAAACATTATTTTTAATTTTCTCCTTTCCAAGTAAATATATTTTATATTTTCAAATCACATAAGAATACTATTCATAAAGCTTTAAGCCCACATATGAAAATATCAGCATAGCCTAAAATAAAGTGTGGCTATGGTGTAATAACACACATGAGGTTGTAAAAGTGATCAAAATGAAATAATTTTGTTCATTTACCATGGACAATGCTGTATTAATTTTAAATATAATTAACTTGCAAGTAGATTAATATTTACTTTGAAAAACAATGCTTCTAATAATTTGAATGCTCTTGATAATATTCTAGGTGTCACTGTGTTTTAGTTAGATTTACAGCTGATGTCAAGATTTGAACTCAGATAATCACCATAATGTTGTGACATGCATATTCATGAACAAATACTGAATATCTTGGTTAAAGGATTTACTCATAATCCAGTCAAATCTTCGAAGGCAGATATAGCTTTTCTCCAGGCTATTTTCTTGTAGATGAAGGAAAATATTGAGTAGACTAGAGATCTTTTAATTTAACTCCTCTCATGAAGGCAAATCAATGATTCTTACTTTTTTTAAGAATCTCTTATAAGATTAACTAATGGTATGTAACTTGGGAGTGTTTAGAGTTGTTTATAATGGAGATGTAAAATATAATGAAACAATGTCAACCTTAGTGTACTGAGATGTCAATTATTATCTTAAAACATACCACTACCCTCATTAATTTGTCCTTGTAAGATTTACGTTTAGAAAATAAATTATAAGAAATAATTACCATTGAAGATAAACTGTATAATAAGTTTGAAAAATATCTTTTTATTGAGAAAATATTTTGTTATGGAATTGTACAATTAGAATGAGAAGAGATCAATAGAATAATAAATAAAATTCTGAATGTATATAAATATCTTGTTACTTAATAAATTTAGCACACTTATCATTGATTCACACAGATCCCCCATTAAATAATTAAATAAAGAAAAGCAATATCCATCTATAAAATAGGCCTACCAAGTTAGTATTTCAATGAGAACCTACAAGCAACACAGATGTGAACATTACACGTAAGAACGTTCTTAGCAGTATCATATAAATTTGGGGAAAAGGCCAGGTCAAAGATTCAATGGTATATCAAAAATTCTTTTAAGAATTCTACAAATTAAAATAATGATTTCCATCATTAATTTATACTGATTTATTTTTTCAACCCATATTATAATTTTTAAAAATGATGTACTCTATCCATTCCTTCAGTGATTCTATTGCTTCTGGTAAACTTTCTTTTACAGTTGAAAGACAATCCTTTTTCCAAGAGTAATGGTGATTCCAAAGCCTCCCTCACCTAAATTTTCATTTTATTGTTCACAGAAGTATTGTTATTTTTAGTTGTTCCAAGTTAGGAGGTCATTTGACTATCTGGGGCCAATCATCTGTGACAGAAAGAGGCATGTGTTACGTCTAAGCCAGAAAATTTGATTGCCACTGAGAAACTCTCTGGAATTCCCTTTACCTGCTGTTTTGCTGAGATAACAGAAGCATGTGTCAAGATGGAGACTCTGAAGGATGGAAACATCTGGAATCACCGAGCCATAGTATAGAAGAGAGCTGCCCTGGAGAGTGTCCCAGACATCTGGTGGGTCTTTGAGCAATCATATTTACTGCTTGTCAGTGACAATTTTGAAATTTAGTATGGCTGCATATCCTAGCCCATCTTAACTAATCAATCTAATCACCATATTAGAATTATAGTAAAACTGAGTATTACACTGCAGCCATTTTGATAGCTTTTCTAAATTTTTCTTTCTATCCTCTAAAGGAAGAGGCTAAAGTAATTTTCTATTACCACAAAGCTGATTTCACAATCCCTGTACCACAGAGCAGTCCACATCATTCTGTGGTTGCTAATATTGTTTCGAGCATCTGGACATTCATCAAACTGATTCCCACTGAAAGTCAAGAGAGACTGGAGCTAGGAGTAGGCGAGCCTTCTGTCACAGGTAGAACTTACTTGCAATATTAAAGTGGGACTTCTGCTACAAATATCTCCTGCAAAAGATAATGTCATCTTCCCTCCCTACACATTTACATATCTGTTCTTTTCCTCACTTACATTTTCATTAAATTATGTCTGCTTCTGTGATATGAACCTCTATTAACAGAATAGTGACAGTAATACTTGTTATGTAAAATATAACAGCTATTTTTAAATATCTATGTGATACCTGCAAATTATGTAATAAATCATATTAAGGGAAACGTTTATGCTTTTCAATTTTGAATTGGTCAATCTAGTTTCTTTGTTCTGAAAAAAAGTTTTTAGATATGTGATTTCTGAATGTATCTCTAAAATTTTACATTATAAAGTGTTATAAATTATGACCTGTATGTCTTGTGCCATATTTCTTTATATCTAGTTAAGCTTTATTGTTTCATGCAATAAAAACCTCCTGGGTTCCATTTGTTTTACAACTTGAGACATTTTCTACTCTCTTGTCTTCAGTAATAGTGATTCTCCTGGGGCATTTAGGGTTATGTATAACAATCTGGTTGGAAGCTCAAAGGCCCTGTCATCTGATGCACGCCATGAAATGTGTACCACAAGTCATGTCACTGTTAATGACCAATGATACTATGATACTGTATCCTCACGTGTGGGCGTGTCAGCTTCAGACGAAAAGTCTCCTAATCTCTTGTTTTCAAAAGCACTAATGAAGTTTCAAGACAGTGAAGAGCAATATTTTGAGAGTAAAATGAGAACAAACACTTGATTAAAAACATTTTATACCTCCTAAAAAACACATCCTCTAGTACAAATAGAGAGTGAAACTGTTGCGACAGTGTTCTCTGTGTATCCTTGGCTGTCCTGGACTAGCTTTGTAGACCAGGCCTCATACTCACAGAGATCTGCTTACCTTTGCCTCTAAGAGTGCAGGAATTAAAGGTGTGTGCCACTGTGTGCCACTGTGCATGGTGATGCCCAGTGAGAGAAAAAATTTAAAGACCACAAATAAAAGTGCTGAAGTCAACGCACAGATTCATAAATTTCAGCTTTATTGTTAAAAAAGGAGATGGAGGTAAAGTTATACTTCAGTTGTCATGGGAAAGAGAAAAGAAATTAAAACAAAAACACATTTAAGTGTGTGCTCTGTTCAAGTTTATCTGAAGCTTTCAGTGAATACTTCTGAGCTGTTGTCATTGTTATTTTTCCTGCTGGGTTACACTGTAGTATTTTAAGGTACTAACAATGTCCAGCCCCTGACTTGTTACTAAATAGCTTGAGAATGTCTAGTCTATACCTCAGAAAGAACCATATTTTAGTTTTTCCATGATTCTCATAACTTTACACTTTCAAAAATTATTAAAATGTTAATTTTCTTTATTATTTCTCAGTTACATTTTCAGTTCCTGTTAAATACTTTTTTGATTTTTTATAAAAGATATATAAAGAATATGATGGATTTGCTATTCCAGTCCATGAGTTTCATCTAGTTCAATTTATTTTTCAGATTTTAGACAAAGATAGCTCTGTTTAGTAAGTTATTTCATGTCGTTAGGTAAGCAATTTAAATATAATTTTGAAACATTTTATCTGATTATTAATTTGGTTCTTTTATGTCTTCCATAAGTTTTATGTATCTCTATCTCCATAAGACCTGTATTTTGCTCAACACTATAATAAATAGAAATGAACTGAAAATATATCGAGTATGAGTTTATGATTTCAAAATTGATTCATAGAAAAAAATGTATATTTCATTAAAAAAATGTTTAATATGCTCACATCTGTACATGACTGGTATAAGACTGGACAATTATTGAATTTTGTATACTTTGATTTTTTAAGGAAAAAGAATATATTTCTATTCATGAAATATGTGTAAAATAGATTTTGTTCAATATGACAGTTTCTATTATTCAGAGAGATAATTTTTTTTCCTTTAGTTTTGAGTTGATTTTACAAACAATGGTATAGATTAGAGTTAGTGATTAAAATGTGAGTTAATTAAATTATAGAAACAGTTCTATATAAATTTAAAATTTATGCTTACACTGTAATTCAGGTCTCTCAAAAACCTATAAATTCTTTAATATTTTGTGAATTATCCTGTATTTCTCCCAACATGCTTCTTTTGGTTAATACTATAAAAAAATAAAGCTGGATACACAAATTAACACATAGAGACACAGTAAATAAACAGTAAAGTTACAGTGAAAACATTTAGCTGTAATACATACCAAATTCACATACATCCTAATTGCATGCACATGCATATATCATGAAAAATATCACAGTAACACATTTTCAGCTTGATTGAAAATGTGCTATCTTTGCAGGATTTTAAATCAAGAAATTCCACCATTTTGCATAAACAAATCAGAAATACCTCCCAAAGCAGACAGAAAACTGTGGGCACTACCAGGTAATAGTCCCAAATTAAAAACTAGAAAAAATAGTTCAACCACTGTATAATAAGCAAATTAAATTTATATAGTCATACAGTACATTGCCATGTATTATTGATAATAAATTGATATTTACAACAGTATAAATGAAAATAACAAACAATACTAAGCTACATGAGACATAGACACAATCTCAAATTGTGTCTACAACTCTAGAGGCCTGTATGGTTGAGGGTGTCATTAAAGAATATCTCTGATTAATTTGTGAATAGACAGAAGGAAAAATGACTGTGATATTTGTGGTATGTATGTGTAAAAGGACTATCTTTTTGTGGCTATAAGAATAAATGAAGACAGAATAAGATCAAAGTTTTGGATGTATCAAATTCAAATCATTACACATTAATTACAAAAGCAGTATATTGATTTCAATATCATTGAAATCTCTAAAAGAAAGTAGAGGTAATTAATTGTTCCTTGATGTCAAGGATTAGATCTTTAGGTAACTCATTAACTGACACATCATACACAGTGCTTATTGGAAAAAAGGAACAAAGGAACAAATGAATGAAGAAAAATGAATAACATGTTTTGTATCACATTTTTCAAAATGCCACATATAATTATTAGACACTTGAGACATTAGTTCAGTGCTGAGAGATAACACAGATTCTGAAGAGGTATACTTTGAGGAATTTGCTCTTGTTATGTACATTACTAAATACATTACTAAAGCATTTGAAAGCAAATTTAATTTTGATTTTAGTGCTCACCCGGAAAATAAGGGATAAATGGTGGAAGCTAATGAGTTCGGAGTTTCTATTCAGAATTTTAACAAATATAAAGAAACTTCTGACATTGTGGTATTATACCAAATATTTTATGAAGGAAACTTTTGTTTTAGCATTGTAGAACCTTACAGTTCTACCACCGGGACTTCTAAAGTAAAAATTAGGCTGAGATACCCACTTATTACAATGTCACTTGCAATAGTTTTCTTTGCATTAAGTCTTTTAAGGTTCTAGGCTAATAAACAACAATTGTATTGTTTTGCTACCACTTGGTCTGTTAACCAGCAGTCATGTGAGGAACCAGAGAGAACATTTTGAGTAGATTGCACACAGGAGGATGTTCTATTGAAAGCATGGATCTCTTTCTAAATGTTTATAGTTTTGCATGAGCATACTTACAAAAACATTTTTTGTAAAAATACCTAGTTAGTTAGTTAGTTAGTTAGTTAGTTAGTTAGTTAGTTAGTTAG